>NW_026610395.1:0-298447 GCF_029499605.1 Hyla sarda | reverse complement strand
CACAGCAAAGGAGAGATGTTGTTTACACCTAGTGATGTCAGTGGTATTGAGTGACATCACAGCACAGTGCTAAGGCTCCTGGCCTGGACACAGCAGCGGCTGCAATATCTCAACGGAGAATACGTTTATATATATGTGTGTGTGTGCGCGTATATATATATATATATATATATATATATATATATATATATATATATATTTCTCCGCCGAAATCACTTTTAAACCCATTTCCACCTTTTTTTCCTTCTCTTCCTCTTACTTTTTTTTCACGTTTTTTTACGTTTTTCTCCTTTTCGCCTCTTTTCTGGGCGTATTATTCTTCTTTTTCTTCTTTTTTTTCGTCTAATGCATACCCCATCAGTGCAGCAATGCTTATTCAATACCGCCAGCAGATGGAGACACTGGGGGATAATTTTCTAAGGATTTATACTGATTTTTCCTGTCTGAATTTGTCGCACAGAAAGTTGCAGGCCAAATATGTGTGACATTTCTGCGACTTTAGCTTCTAGAGCATTTTTACAACATTATACATAGGTGCTGAATACATAAAAAGCGACTGTTCAGCGACAGACAAGTCGCATCGGCTGAAAGTAGGCCAGAATGTCAGTCCATGTTGGAGCAGGTTTAGATACAGTCTAAAGCATAGATCTCAAAGTCTGTGCACAGAATTTAGCAAGGGCCTCGCACCTTCTGATGCATCAGGTAGGTGCACTATAGCATAGCCTAACCCTCTGTACTTTGGTCTATATTGATGCGGGACATAGACAGCCAGCTGATGACCAATCCATTAGTGCAATGGATGGCTGGAAGCATTTGTCTTTGCCTTTGCAATACCACAGAAGCAATGCATGGTCAATGTACAGCAATGACACACCTGTGTGAACAGCCAGGAGACCCCCCCATGTTATGTTACATAGTTACATAGTTAGTACGGTCGAAAAAAGACATATGTCCATCAAGTTCAACCAGGGAATTAAGGGGTAGGGGTGTGGCGCGATATTGGGGAAGGGATGAGATTTTATATTTCTTCATAAGCATTAATCTTATTTTGTCAATTAGGAACATTCAGCACCCACCCGCTATCAAGGCAGCTGCCTATCATGTCATGCCCTACCTGCACAGGTGTGCTGGCTACTCAAATGATCCAATTAAGGAGGCCATTTAGTCAGCAGCAGCAGAAGTCCTGTGCCTGGACGCTCCAACAGCGGCCAGACACAAGCAGAAGCAGCAGAAGCAGCAGCAGCACCACCTTTTGTTTTTGGCTGCAGCAGCAGCAGCAGCAGCAGCAAGGCCCACAGGGCTGGCTAGCTGGCTAGCCAGCAAGCAGGTAGCAATGAAAGTAGGAATCTTTCTTTTTAACCCTGTAAGGGGGTGGTGCACTGTACCCGAAGATACTGCCATATCGGGTCAATGCATAGGGCGACGGAAGCAAGCTTCGAAATCGGCCCCCGTTCTCAAAATCCATTTAATATATGGTCCCCAGATAGGGGACGTATCAGATATTAAACTGATAAGAACAGATACTACACTTGATCTTAGCCAAAAGGCCGAGAAGCGATAACCGTGAAAGGGGCGGGCCCAACAAGGTCCCCTTCATGGGCACTATCACTGCTTGCTGTCAGGGAGGCTGCCAGACAATTTTCCATGCACACTCTGGGCTGGGGGGCAGTCAACCACCAGTACACACAGCAGAACCTAAACCCATACCATTATTGCTAAGCAGCAAGACAGGGGCCCATTGCACTCCCACGGGGCCTTTTTAAATGCAATCCATAACCCGGATTTGCCAGGAACCCTTCTTACTCCTCCTACTTGCATGTGACACTGGGCTTAGGATCTGCATAGGAAACACACACACAAGCACACACCTACCTTTGTTGCCTGCAGATGCCTCCTTGGCTGTCCCCAAACGGTATCAAACCAACACCCACGGGAAGCTGTAAGCATAGAGGACATGCCTGCACCCCATTGGACTTACCTGTGTGGGTTAAATCCGGGTTATTTGACAACCTATGGCGGTGATGGTTCTGCTCAGGCAGAGCAGTGCTGATGCTCCTCATAAAGCTGTCGCTGCTGTGAAGGTTCTAGGTGACATCACAATCCCTATGGTTACATACACAACAAAGCTGGGTTGTTGTTGTTTACACTCTGCAAGGCCTGTGGAAGTGAGTGACATCATAGCACTGTAGTTCTGAGGGTTCTAGATGGATGCAACAATCTCCTGTTGCTTCTATGAAGGCCATAATAGACGACATCACCAAACAGCTCCATAGTCACATACACAGCAAAGGAGAGATGTTGTTTACACCTAGTGATGTCAGTGGTATTGAGTGACATCACAGCACAGTGCTAAGGCTCCTGGGCCTGGACACAGCAGCGGCTGCAATATCTCAACGGAGAATACGTTTATATATATGTGTGTGTGTGCGCGTATATATATATATATATATATATATATATATATATATATATATATATATATATATATTTCTCCGCCGAAATCACTTTTAAACCCATTTCCACCTTTTTTTTCCCTTCTCTTCCTCTTACTTTTTTTTCACGTTTTTTTACGTTTTTCTCCTTTTCGCCTCTTTTCTGGGCGTATTATTCTTCTTTTTCTTCTTTTTTTTCGTCTAATGCATACCCCATCAGTGCAGCAATGCTTATTCAATACCGCCAGCAGATGGAGACACTGGGGGATAATTTTCTAAGGATTTATACTGATTTTTCCTGTCTGAATTTGTCGCACAGAAAGTTGCAGGCCAAATATGTGTGACATTTCTGCGACTTTAGCTTCTAGAGCATTTTTACAACATTATACATAGGTGCTGAATACATAAAAAGCGACTGTTCAGCGACAGACAAGTCGCATCGGCTGAAAGTAGGCCAGAATGTCAGTCCATGTTGGAGCAGGTTTAGATACAGTCTAAAGCATAGATCTCAAAGTCTGTGCACAGAATTTAGCAAGGGCCTCGCACCTTCTGATGCATCAGGTAGGTGCACTATAGCATAGCCTAACCCTCTGTACTTTGGTCTATATTGATGCGGGACATAGACAGCCAGCTGATGACCAATCCATTAGTGCAATGGATGGCTGGAAGCATTTGTCTTTGCCTTTGCAATACCACAGAAGCAATGCATGGTCAATGTACAGCAATGACACACCTGTGTGAACAGCCAGGAGACCCCCCCATGTTATGTTACATAGTTACATAGTTAGTACGGTCGAAAAAAGACATATGTCCATCAAGTTCAACCAGGGAATTAAGGGGTAGGGGTGTGGCGCGATATTGGGGAAGGGATGAGATTTTATATTTCTTCATAAGCATTAATCTTATTTTGTCAATTAGGAACATTCAGCACCCACCCGCTATCAAGGCAGCTGCCTATCATGTCATGCCCTACCTGCACAGGTGTGCTGGCTACTCAAATGATCCAATTAAGGAGGCCATTTAGTCAGCAGCAGCAGAAGTCCTGTGCCTGGACGCTCCAACAGCGGCCAGACACAAGCAGAAGCAGCAGAAGCAGCAGCAGCACCACCTTTTGTTTTTTGGCTGCAGCAGCAGCAGCAGCAGCAGCAAGGCCCACAGGGCTGGCTAGCTGGCTAGCCAGCAAGCAGGTAGCAATGAAAGTAGGAATCTTTCTTTTTAACCCTGTAAGGGGGTGGTGCACTGTACCCGAAGATACTGCCATATCGGGTCAATGCATAGGGCGACGGAAGCAAGCTTCGAAATCGGCCCCCGTTCTCAAAAATCCATTTAATATATGGTCCCCAGATAGGGGACGTATCAGATATTAAACTGATAAGAACAGATACTACACTTGATCTTAGCCAAAAGGCCGAGAAGCGATAACCGTGAAAGGGGCGGGCCCAACAAGGTCCCCTTCATGGGCACTATCACTGCTTGCTGTCAGGGAGGCTGCCAGACAATTTTCCATGCACACTCTGGGCTGGGGGGCAGTCAACCACCAGTACACACAGCAGAACCTAAACCCATACCATTATTGCTAAGCAGCAAGACAGGGGCCCATTGCACTCCCACGGGGCCTTTTTAAATGCAATCCATAACCCGGATTTGCCAGGAACCCTTCTTACTCCTCCTACTTGCATGTGACACTGGGCTTAGGATCTGCATAGGAAACACACACACAAGCACACACCTACCTTTGTTGCCTGCAGATGCCTCCTTGGCTGTCCCCAAACGGTATCAAACCAACACCCACGGGAAGCTGTAAGCATAGAGGACATGCCTGCACCCCATTGGACTTACCTGTGTGGGTTAAATCCGGGTTATTTGACAACCTATGGCGGTGATGGTTCTGCTCAGGCAGAGCAGTGCTGATGCTCCTCATAAAGCTGTCGCTGCTGTGAAGGTTCTAGGTGACATCACAATCCCTATGGTTACATACACAACAAAGCTGGGTTGTTGTTGTTTACACTCTGCAAGGCCTGTGGAAGTGAGTGACATCATAGCACTGTAGTTCTGAGGGTTCTAGATGGATGCAACAATCTCCTGTTGCTTCTATGAAGGCCATAATAGACGACATCACCAAACAGCTCCATAGTCACATACACAGCAAAGGAGAGATGTTGTTTACACCTAGTGATGTCAGTGGTATTGAGTGACATCACAGCACAGTGCTAAGGCTCCTGGGCCTGGACACAGCAGCGGCTGCAATATCTCAACGGAGAATACGTTTATATATATGTGTGTGTGTGCGCGTATATATATATATATATATATATATATATATATATATATATTTCTCCGCCGAAATCACTTTTAAACCCATTTCCACCTTTTTTTCCCTTCTCTTCCTCTTACTTTTTTTTCACGTTTTTTTACGTTTTTCTCCTTTTCGCCTCTTTTCTGGGCGTATTATTCTTCTTTTTCTTCTTTTTTTTCGTCTAATGCATACCCCATCAGTGCAGCAATGCTTATTCAATACCGCCAGCAGATGGAGACACTGGGGGATAATTTTCTAAGGATTTATACTGATTTTTCCTGTCTGAATTTGTCGCACAGAAAGTTGCAGGCCAAATATGTGTGACATTTCTGCGACTTTAGCTTCTAGAGCATTTTTACAACATTATACATAGGTGCTGAATACATAAAAAGCGACTGTTCAGCGACAGACAAGTCGCATCGGCTGAAAGTAGGCCAGAATGTCAGTCCATGTTGGAGCAGGTTTAGATACAGTCTAAAGCATAGATCTCAAAGTCTGTGCACAGAATTTAGCAAGGGCCTCGCACCTTCTGATGCATCAGGTAGGTGCACTATAGCATAGCCTAACCCTCTGTACTTTGGTCTATATTGATGCGGGACATAGACAGCCAGCTGATGACCAATCCATTAGTGCAATGGATGGCTGGAAGCATTTGTCTTTGCCTTTGCAATACCACAGAAGCAATGCATGGTCAATGTACAGCAATGACACACCTGTGTGAACAGCCAGGAGACCCCCCCATGTTATGTTACATAGTTACATAGTTAGTACGGTCGAAAAAAGACATATGTCCATCAAGTTCAACCAGGGAATTAAGGGGTAGGGGTGTGGCGCGATATTGGGGAAGGGATGAGATTTTATATTTCTTCATAAGCATTAATCTTATTTTGTCAATTAGGAACATTCAGCACCCACCCGCTATCAAGGCAGCTGCCTATCATGTCATGCCCTACCTGCACAGGTGTGCTGGCTACTCAAATGATCCAATTAAGGAGGCCATTTAGTCAGCAGCAGCAGAAGTCCTGTGCCTGGACGCTCCAACAGCGGCCAGACACAAGCAGAAGCAGCAGAAGCAGCAGCAGCACCACCTTTTGTTTTTTGGCTGCAGCAGCAGCAGCAGCAAGGCCCACAGGGCTGGCTAGCTGGCTAGCCAGCAAGCAGGTAGCAATGAAAGTAGGAATCTTTCTTTTTAACCCTGTAAGGGGGTGGTGCACTGTACCCGAAGATACTGCCATATCGGGTCAATGCATAGGGCGACGGAAGCAAGCTTCGAAATCGGCCCCCGTTCTCAAAAATCCATTTAATATATGGTCCCCAGATAGGGGACGTATCAGATATTAAACTGATAAGAACAGATACTACACTTGATCTTAGCCAAAAGGCCGAGAAGCGATAACCGTGAAAGGGGCGGGCCCAACAAGGTCCCCTTCATGGGCACTATCACTGCTTGCTGTCAGGGAGGCTGCCAGACAATTTTCCATGCACACTCTGGGCTGGGGGGCAGTCAACCACCAGTACACACAGCAGAACCTAAACCCATACCATTATTGCTAAGCAGCAAGACAGGGGCCCATTGCACTCCCACGGGGCCTTTTTAAATGCAATCCATAACCCGGATTTGCCAGGAACCCTTCTTACTCCTCCTACTTGCATGTGACACTGGGCTTAGGATCTGCATAGGAAACACACACACAAGCACACACCTACCTTTGTTGCCTGCAGATGCCTCCTTGGCTGTCCCCAAACGGTATCAAACCAACACCCACGGGAAGCTGTAAGCATAGAGGACATGCCTGCACCCCATTGGACTTACCTGTGTGGGTTAAATCCGGGTTATTTGACAACCTATGGCGGTGATGGTTCTGCTCAGGCAGAGCAGTGCTGATGCTCCTCATAAAGCTGTCGCTGCTGTGAAGGTTCTAGGTGACATCACAATCCCTATGGTTACATACACAACAAAGCTGGGTTGTTGTTGTTTACACTCTGCAAGGCCTGTGGAAGTGAGTGACATCATAGCACTGTAGTTCTGAGGGTTCTAGATGGATGCAACAATCTCCTGTTGCTTCTATGAAGGCCATAATAGACGACATCACCAAACAGCTCCATAGTCACATACACAGCAAAGGAGAGATGTTGTTTACACCTAGTGATGTCAGTGGTATTGAGTGACATCACAGCACAGTGCTAAGGCTCCTGGGCCTGGACACAGCAGCGGCTGCAATATCTCAACGGAGAATACGTTTATATATATGTGTGTGTGTGCGCGTATATATATATATATATATATATATATATATATATATATATATATATATATTTCTCCGCCGAAATCACTTTTAAACCCATTTCCACCTTTTTTTCCCTTCTCTTCCTCTTACTTTTTTTTCACGTTTTTTTACGTTTTTCTCCTTTTCGCCTCTTTTCTGGGCGTATTATTCTTCTTTTTCTTCTTTTTTTTCGTCTAATGCATACCCCATCAGTGCAGCAATGCTTATTCAATACCGCCAGCAGATGGAGACACTGGGGGATAATTTTCTAAGGATTTATACTGATTTTTCCTGTCTGAATTTGTCGCACAGAAAGTTGCAGGCCAAATATGTGTGACATTTCTGCGACTTTAGCTTCTAGAGCATTTTTACAACATTATACATAGGTGCTGAATACATAAAAAGCGACTGTTCAGCGACAGACAAGTCGCATCGGCTGAAAGTAGGCCAGAATGTCAGTCCATGTTGGAGCAGGTTTAGATACAGTCTAAAGCATAGATCTCAAAGTCTGTGCACAGAATTTAGCAAGGGCCTCGCACCTTCTGATGCATCAGGTAGGTGCACTATAGCATAGCCTAACCCTCTGTACTTTGGTCTATATTGATGCGGGACATAGACAGCCAGCTGATGACCAATCCATTAGTGCAATGGATGGCTGGAAGCATTTGTCTTTGCCTTTGCAATACCACAGAAGCAATGCATGGTCAATGTACAGCAATGACACACCTGTGTGAACAGCCAGGAGACCCCCCCATGTTATGTTACATAGTTACATAGTTAGTACGGTCGAAAAAAGACATATGTCCATCAAGTTCAACCAGGGAATTAAGGGGTAGGGGTGTGGCGCGATATTGGGGAAGGGATGAGATTTTATATTTCTTCATAAGCATTAATCTTATTTTGTCAATTAGGAACATTCAGCACCCACCCGCTATCAAGGCAGCTGCCTATCATGTCATGCCCTACCTGCACAGGTGTGCTGGCTACTCAAATGATCCAATTAAGGAGGCCATTTAGTCAGCAGCAGCAGAAGTCCTGTGCCTGGACGCTCCAACAGCGGCCAGACACAAGCAGAAGCAGCAGAAGCAGCAGCAGCACCACCTTTTGTTTTTTGGCTGCAGCAGCAGCAGCAGCAGCAGCAAGGCCCACAGGGCTGGCTAGCTGGCTAGCCAGCAAGCAGGTAGCAATGAAAGTAGGAATCTTTCTTTTTAACCCTGTAAGGGGGTGGTGCACTGTACCCGAAGATACTGCCATATCGGGTCAATGCATAGGGCGACGGAAGCAAGCTTCGAAATCGGCCCCCGTTCTCAAAAATCCATTTAATATATGGTCCCCAGATAGGGGACGTATCAGATATTAAACTGATAAGAACAGATACTACACTTGATCTTAGCCAAAAGGCCGAGAAGCGATAACCGTGAAAGGGGCGGGCCCAACAAGGTCCCCTTCATGGGCACTATCACTGCTTGCTGTCAGGGAGGCTGCCAGACAATTTTCCATGCACACTCTGGGCTGGGGGGCAGTCAACCACCAGTACACACAGCAGAACCTAAACCCATACCATTATTGCTAAGCAGCAAGACAGGGGCCCATTGCACTCCCACGGGGCCTTTTTAAATGCAATCCATAACCCGGATTTGCCAGGAACCCTTCTTACTCCTCCTACTTGCATGTGACACTGGGCTTAGGATCTGCATAGGAAACACACACACAAGCACACACCTACCTTTGTTGCCTGCAGATGCCTCCTTGGCTGTCCCCAAACGGTATCAAACCAACACCCACGGGAAGCTGTAAGCATAGAGGACATGCCTGCACCCCATTGGACTTACCTGTGTGGGTTAAATCCGGGTTATTTGACAACCTATGGCGGTGATGGTTCTGCTCAGGCAGAGCAGTGCTGATGCTCCTCATAAAGCTGTCGCTGCTGTGAAGGTTCTAGGTGACATCACAATCCCTATGGTTACATACACAACAAAGCTGGGTTGTTGTTGTTTACACTCTGCAAGGCCTGTGGAAGTGAGTGACATCATAGCACTGTAGTTCTGAGGGTTCTAGATGGATGCAACAATCTCCTGTTGCTTCTATGAAGGCCATAATAGACGACATCACCAAACAGCTCCATAGTCACATACACAGCAAAGGAGAGATGTTGTTTACACCTAGTGATGTCAGTGGTATTGAGTGACATCACAGCACAGTGCTAAGGCTCCTGGGCCTGGACACAGCAGCGGCTGCAATATCTCAACGGAGAATACGTTTATATATATGTGTGTGTGTGCGCGTATATATATATATATATATATATATATATATATATATATATATATATATATTTCTCCGCCGAAATCACTTTTAAACCCATTTCCACCTTTTTTTCCCTTCTCTTCCTCTTACTTTTTTTTCACGTTTTTTTACGTTTTTCTCCTTTTCGCCTCTTTTCTGGGCGTATTATTCTTCTTTTTCTTCTTTTTTTTCGTCTAATGCATACCCCATCAGTGCAGCAATGCTTATTCAATACCGCCAGCAGATGGAGACACTGGGGGATAATTTTCTAAGGATTTATACTGATTTTTCCTGTCTGAATTTGTCGCACAGAAAGTTGCAGGCCAAATATGTGTGACATTTCTGCGACTTTAGCTTCTAGAGCATTTTTACAACATTATACATAGGTGCTGAATACATAAAAAGCGACTGTTCAGCGACAGACAAGTCGCATCGGCTGAAAGTAGGCCAGAATGTCAGTCCATGTTGGAGCAGGTTTAGATACAGTCTAAAGCATAGATCTCAAAGTCTGTGCACAGAATTTAGCAAGGGCCTCGCACCTTCTGATGCATCAGGTAGGTGCACTATAGCATAGCCTAACCCTCTGTACTTTGGTCTATATTGATGCGGGACATAGACAGCCAGCTGATGACCAATCCATTAGTGCAATGGATGGCTGGAAGCATTTGTCTTTGCCTTTGCAATACCACAGAAGCAATGCATGGTCAATGTACAGCAATGACACACCTGTGTGAACAGCCAGGAGACCCCCCCATGTTATGTTACATAGTTACATAGTTAGTACGGTCGAAAAAAGACATATGTCCATCAAGTTCAACCAGGGAATTAAGGGGTAGGGGTGTGGCGCGATATTGGGGAAGGGATGAGATTTTATATTTCTTCATAAGCATTAATCTTATTTTGTCAATTAGGAACATTCAGCACCCACCCGCTATCAAGGCAGCTGCCTATCATGTCATGCCCTACCTGCACAGGTGTGCTGGCTACTCAAATGATCCAATTAAGGAGGCCATTTAGTCAGCAGCAGCAGAAGTCCTGTGCCTGGACGCTCCAACAGCGGCCAGACACAAGCAGAAGCAGCAGAAGCAGCAGCAGCACCACCTTTTGTTTTTTGGCTGCAGCAGCAGCAGCAGCAGCAGCAGCAAGGCCCACAGGGCTGGCTAGCTGGCTAGCCAGCAAGCAGGTAGCAATGAAAGTAGGAATCTTTCTTTTTAACCCTGTAAGGGGGTGGTGCACTGTACCCGAAGATACTGCCATATCGGGTCAATGCATAGGGCGACGGAAGCAAGCTTCGAAATCGGCCCCCGTTCTCAAAAATCCATTTAATATATGGTCCCCAGATAGGGGACGTATCAGATATTAAACTGATAAGAACAGATACTACACTTGATCTTAGCCAAAAGGCCGAGAAGCGATAACCGTGAAAGGGGCGGGCCCAACAAGGTCCCCTTCATGGGCACTATCACTGCTTGCTGTCAGGGAGGCTGCCAGACAATTTTCCATGCACACTCTGGGCTGGGGGGCAGTCAACCACCAGTACACACAGCAGAACCTAAACCCATACCATTATTGCTAAGCAGCAAGACAGGGGCCCATTGCACTCCCACGGGGCCTTTTTAAATGCAATCCATAACCCGGATTTGCCAGGAACCCTTCTTACTCCTCCTACTTGCATGTGACACTGGGCTTAGGATCTGCATAGGAAACACACACACAAGCACACACCTACCTTTGTTGCCTGCAGATGCCTCCTTGGCTGTCCCCAAACGGTATCAAACCAACACCCACGGGAAGCTGTAAGCATAGAGGACATGCCTGCACCCCATTGGACTTACCTGTGTGGGTTAAATCCGGGTTATTTGACAACCTATGGCGGTGATGGTTCTGCTCAGGCAGAGCAGTGCTGATGCTCCTCATAAAGCTGTCGCTGCTGTGAAGGTTCTAGGTGACATCACAATCCCTATGGTTACATACACAACAAAGCTGGGTTGTTGTTGTTTACACTCTGCAAGGCCTGTGGAAGTGAGTGACATCATAGCACTGTAGTTCTGAGGGTTCTAGATGGATGCAACAATCTCCTGTTGCTTCTATGAAGGCCATAATAGACGACATCACCAAACAGCTCCATAGTCACATACACAGCAAAGGAGAGATGTTGTTTACACCTAGTGATGTCAGTGGTATTGAGTGACATCACAGCACAGTGCTAAGGCTCCTGGGCCTGGACACAGCAGCGGCTGCAATATCTCAACGGAGAATACGTTTATATATATGTGTGTGTGTGCGCGTATATATATATATATATATATATATATATATATATATATATATTCTCCGCCGAAATCACTTTTAAACCCATTTCCACCTTTTTTTCCCTTCTCTTCCTCTTACTTTTTTTTCACGTTTTTTTACGTTTTTCTCCTTTTCGCCTCTTTTCTGGGCGTATTATTCTTCTTTTTCTTCTTTTTTTTCGTCTAATGCATACCCCATCAGTGCAGCAATGCTTATTCAATACCGCCAGCAGATGGAGACACTGGGGGATAATTTTCTAAGGATTTATACTGATTTTTCCTGTCTGAATTTGTCGCACAGAAAGTTGCAGGCCAAATATGTGTGACATTTCTGCGACTTTAGCTTCTAGAGCATTTTTACAACATTATACATAGGTGCTGAATACATAAAAAGCGACTGTTCAGCGACAGACAAGTCGCATCGGCTGAAAGTAGGCCAGAATGTCAGTCCATGTTGGAGCAGGTTTAGATACAGTCTAAAGCATAGATCTCAAAGTCTGTGCACAGAATTTAGCAAGGGCCTCGCACCTTCTGATGCATCAGGTAGGTGCACTATAGCATAGCCTAACCCTCTGTACTTTGGTCTATATTGATGCGGGACATAGACAGCCAGCTGATGACCAATCCATTAGTGCAATGGATGGCTGGAAGCATTTGTCTTTGCCTTTGCAATACCACAGAAGCAATGCATGGTCAATGTACAGCAATGACACACCTGTGTGAACAGCCAGGAGACCCCCCCATGTTATGTTACATAGTTACATAGTTAGTACGGTCGAAAAAAGACATATGTCCATCAAGTTCAACCAGGGAATTAAGGGGTAGGGGTGTGGCGCGATATTGGGGAAGGGATGAGATTTTATATTTCTTCATAAGCATTAATCTTATTTTGTCAATTAGGAACATTCAGCACCCACCCGCTATCAAGGCAGCTGCCTATCATGTCATGCCCTACCTGCACAGGTGTGCTGGCTACTCAAATGATCCAATTAAGGAGGCCATTTAGTCAGCAGCAGCAGAAGTCCTGTGCCTGGACGCTCCAACAGCGGCCAGACACAAGCAGAAGCAGCAGAAGCAGCAGCAGCACCACCTTTTGTTTTTTGGCTGCAGCAGCAGCAGCAGCAGCAGCAAGGCCCACAGGGCTGGCTAGCTGGCTAGCCAGCAAGCAGGTAGCAATGAAAGTAGGAATCTTTCTTTTTAACCCTGTAAGGGGGTGGTGCACTGTACCCGAAGATACTGCCATATCGGGTCAATGCATAGGGCGACGGAAGCAAGCTTCGAAATCGGCCCCCGTTCTCAAAAATCCATTTAATATATGGTCCCCAGATAGGGGACGTATCAGATATTAAACTGATAAGAACAGATACTACACTTGATCTTAGCCAAAAGGCCGAGAAGCGATAACCGTGAAAGGGGCGGGCCCAACAAGGTCCCCTTCATGGGCACTATCACTGCTTGCTGTCAGGGAGGCTGCCAGACAATTTTCCATGCACACTCTGGGCTGGGGGGCAGTCAACCACCAGTACACACAGCAGAACCTAAACCCATACCATTATTGCTAAGCAGCAAGACAGGGGCCCATTGCACTCCCACGGGGCCTTTTTAAATGCAATCCATAACCCGGATTTGCCAGGAACCCTTCTTACTCCTCCTACTTGCATGTGACACTGGGCTTAGGATCTGCATAGGAAACACACACACAAGCACACACCTACCTTTGTTGCCTGCAGATGCCTCCTTGGCTGTCCCCAAACGGTATCAAACCAACACCCACGGGAAGCTGTAAGCATAGAGGACATGCCTGCACCCCATTGGACTTACCTGTGTGGGTTAAATCCGGGTTATTTGACAACCTATGGCGGTGATGGTTCTGCTCAGGCAGAGCAGTGCTGATGCTCCTCATAAAGCTGTCGCTGCTGTAAAGGTTCTAGGTGACATCACAATCCCTATGGTTACATACACAACAAAGCTGGGTTGTTGTTGTTTACACTCTGCAAGGCCTGTGGAAGTGAGTGACATCATAGCACTGTAGTTCTGAGGGTTCTAGATGGATGCAACAATCTCCTGTTGCTTCTATGAAGGCCATAATAGACGACATCACCAAACAGCTCCATAGTCACATACACAGCAAAGGAGAGATGTTGTTTACACCTAGTGATGTCAGTGGTATTGAGTGACATCACAGCACAGTGCTAAGGCTCCTGGGCCTGGACACAGCAGCGGCTGCAATATCTCAACGGAGAATACGTTTATATATATGTGTGTGTGTGCGCGTATATATATATATATATATATATATATATATATATATATATATATATATATTTCTCCGCCGAAATCACTTTTAAACCCATTTCCACCTTTTTTTCCCTTCTCTTCCTCTTACTTTTTTTTCACGTTTTTTTACGTTTTTCTCCTTTTCGCCTCTTTTCTGGGCGTATTATTCTTCTTTTTCTTCTTTTTTTTCGTCTAATGCATACCCAATCAGTGCAGCAATGCTTATTCAATACCGCCAGCAGATGGAGACACTGGGGGATAATTTTCTAAGGATTTATACTGATTTTTCCTGTCTGAATTTGTCGCACAGAAAGTTGCAGGCCAAATATGTGTGACATTTCTGCGACTTTAGCTTCTAGAGCATTTTTACAACATTATACATAGGTGCTGAATACATAAAAAGCGACTGTTCAGCGACAGACAAGTCGCATCGGCTGAAAGTAGGCCAGAATGTCAGTCCATGTTGGAGCAGGTTTAGATACAGTCTAAAGCATAGATCTCAAAGTCTGTGCACAGAATTTAGCAAGGGCCTCGCACCTTCTGATGCATCAGGTAGGTGCACTATAGCATAGCCTAACCCTCTGTACTTTGGTCTATATTGATGCGGGACATAGACAGCCAGCTGATGACCAATCCATTAGTGCAATGGATGGCTGGAAGCATTTGTCTTTGCCTTTGCAATACCACAGAAGCAATGCATGGTCAATGTACAGCAATGACACACCTGTGTGAACAGCCAGGAGACCCCCCCATGTTATGTTACATAGTTACATAGTTAGTACGGTCGAAAAAAGACATATGTCCATCAAGTTCAACCAGGGAATTAAGGGGTAGGGGTGTGGCGCGATATTGGGGAAGGGATGAGATTTTATATTTCTTCATAAGCATTAATCTTATTTTGTCAATTAGGAACATTCAGCACCCACCCGCTATCAAGGCAGCTGCCTATCATGTCATGCCCTACCTGCACAGGTGTGCTGGCTACTCAAATGATCCAATTAAGGAGGCCATTTAGTCAGCAGCAGCAGAAGTCCTGTGCCTGGACGCTCCAACAGCGGCCAGACACAAGCAGAAGCAGCAGAAGCAGCAGCAGCACCACCTTTTGTTTTTTGGCTGCAGCAGCAGCAGCAGCAGCAGCAAGGCCCACAGGGCTGGCTAGCTGGCTAGCCAGCAAGCAGGTAGCAATGAAAGTAGGAATCTTTCTTTTTAACCCTGTAAGGGGGTGGTGCACTGTACCCGAAGATACTGCCATATCGGGTCAATGCATAGGGCGACGGAAGCAAGCTTCGAAATCGGCCCCCGTTCTCAAAAATCCATTTAATATATGGTCCCCAGATAGGGGACGTATCAGATATTAAACTGATAAGAACAGATACTACACTTGATCTTAGCCAAAAGGCCGAGAAGCGATAACCGTGAAAGGGGCGGGCCCAACAAGGTCCCCTTCATGGGCACTATCACTGCTTGCTGTCAGGGAGGCTGCCAGACAATTTTCCATGCACACTCTGGGCTGGGGGGCAGTCAACCACCAGTACACACAGCAGAACCTAAACCCATACCATTATTGCTAAGCAGCAAGACAGGGGCCCATTGCACTCCCACGGGGCCTTTTTAAATGCAATCCATAACCCGGATTTGCCAGGAACCCTTCTTACTCCTCCTACTTGCATGTGACACTGGGCTTAGGATCTGCATAGGAAACACACACACAAGCACACACCTACCTTTGTTGCCTGCAGATGCCTCCTTGGCTGTCCCCAAACGGTATCAAACCAACACCCACGGGAAGCTGTAAGCATAGAGGACATGCCTGCACCCCATTGGACTTACCTGTGTGGGTTAAATCCGGGTTATTTGACAACCTATGGCGGTGATGGTTCTGCTCAGGCAGAGCAGTGCTGATGCGCCTCATAAAGCTGTCGCTGCTGTGAAGGTTCTAGGTGACATCACAATCCCTATGGTTACATACACAACAAAGCTGGGTTGTTGTTGTTTACACTCTGCAAGGCCTGTGGAAGTGAGTGACATCATAGCACTGTAGTTCTGAGGGTTCTAGATGGATGCAACAATCTCCTGTTGCTTCTATGAAGGCCATAATAGACGACATCACCAAACAGCTCCATAGTCACATACACAGCAAAGGAGAGATGTTGTTTACACCTAGTGATGTCAGTGGTATTGAGTGACATCACAGCACAGTGCTAAGGCTCCTGGGCCTGGACACAGCAGCGGCTGCAATATCTCAACGGAGAATACGTTTATATATATGTGTGTGTGTGCGCGTATATATATATATATATATATATATATATATATATATATATATATATATTTCTCCGCCGAAATCACTTTTAAACCCATTTCCACCTTTTTTTCCCTTCTCTTCCTCTTACTTTTTTTTCACGTTTTTTTACGTTTTTCTCCTTTTCGCCTCTTTTCTGGGCGTATTATTCTTCTTTTTCTTCTTTTTTTTCGTCTAATGCATACCCCATCAGTGCAGCAATGCTTATTCAATACCGCCAGCAGATGGAGACACTGGGGGATAATTTTCTAAGGATTTATACTGATTTTTCCTGTCTGAATTTGTCGCACAGAAAGTTGCAGGCCAAATATGTGTGACATTGCTGCGACTTTAGCTTCTAGAGCATTTTTACAACATTATACATAGGTGCTGAATACATAAAAAGCGACTGTTCAGCGACAGACAAGTCGCATCGGCTGAAAGTAGGCCAGAATGTCAGTCCATGTTGGAGCAGGTTTAGATACAGTCTAAAGCATAGATCTCAAAGTCTGTGCACAGAATTTAGCAAGGGCCTCGCACCTTCTGATGCATCAGGTAGGTGCACTATAGCATAGCCTAACCCTCTGTACTTTGGTCTATATTGATGCGGGACATAGACAGCCAGCTGATGACCAATCCATTAGTGCAATGGATGGCTGGAAGCATTTGTCTTTGCCTTTGCAATACCACAGAAGCAATGCATGGTCAATGTACAGCAATGACACACCTGTGTGAACAGCCAGGAGACCCCCCCATGTTATGTTACATAGTTACATAGTTAGTACGGTCGAAAAAAGACATATGTCCATCAAGTTCAACCAGGGAATTAAGGGGTAGGGGTGTGGCGCGATATTGGGGAAGGGATGAGATTTTATATTTCTTCATAAGCATTAATCTTATTTTGTCAATTAGGAACATTCAGCACCCACCCGCTATCAAGGCAGCTGCCTATCATGTCATGCCCTACCTGCACAGGTGTGCTGGCTACTCAAATGATCCAATTAAGGAGGCCATTTAGTCAGCAGCAGCAGAAGTCCTGTGCCTGGACGCTCCAACAGCGGCCAGACACAAGCAGAAGCAGCAGAAGCAGCAGCAGCACCACCTTTTGTTTTTTGGCTGCAGCAGCAGCAGCAGCAGCAGCAAGGCCCACAGGGCTGGCTAGCTGGCTAGCCAGCAAGCAGGTAGCAATGAAAGTAGGAATCTTTCTTTTTAACCCTGTAAGGGGGTGGTGCACTGTACCCGAAGATACTGCCATATCGGGTCAATGCATAGGGCGACGGAAGCAAGCTTCGAAATCGGCCCCCGTTCTCAAAAATCCATTTAATATATGGTCCCCAGATAGGGGACGTATCAGATATTAAACTGATAAGAACAGATACTACACTTGATCTTAGCCAAAAGGCCGAGAAGCGATAACCGTGAAAGGGGCGGGCCCAACAAGGTCCCCTTCATGGGCACTATCACTGCTTGCTGTCAGGGAGGCTGCCAGACAATTTTCCATGCACACTCTGGGCTGGGGGGCAGTCAACCACCAGTACACACAGCAGAACCTAAACCCATACCATTATTGCTAAGCAGCAAGACAGGGGCCCATTGCACTCCCACGGGGCCTTTTTAAATGCAATCCATAACCCGGATTTGCCAGGAACCCTTCTTACTCCTCCTACTTGCATGTGACACTGGGCTTAGGATCTGCATAGGAAACACACACACAAGCACACACCTACCTTTGTTGCCTGCAGATGCCTCCTTGGCTGTCCCCAAACGGTATCAAACCAACACCCACGGGAAGCTGTAAGCATAGAGGACATGCCTGCACCCCATTGGACTTACCTGTGTGGGTTAAATCCGGGTTATTTGACAACCTATGGCGGTGATGGTTCTGCTCAGGCAGAGCAGTGCTGATGCTCCTCATAAAGCTGTCGCTGCTGTGAAGGTTCTAGGTGACATCACAATCCCTATGGTTACATACACAACAAAGCTGGGTTGTTGTTGTTTACACTCTGCAAGGCCTGTGGAAGTGAGTGACATCATAGCACTGTAGTTCTGAGGGTTCTAGATGGATGCAACAATCTCCTGTTGCTTCTATGAAGGCCATAATAGACGACATCACCAAACAGCTCCATAGTCACATACACAGCAAAGGAGAGATGTTGTTTACACCTAGTGATGTCAGTGGTATTGAGTGACATCACAGCACAGTGCTAAGGCTCCTGGGCCTGGACACAGCAGCGGCTGCAATATCTCAACGGAGAATACGTTTATATATATGTGTGTGTGTGCGCGTATATATATATATATATATATATATATATATATATATATATATATATATATTTCTCCGCCGAAATCACTTTTAAACCCATTTCCACCTTTTTTTCCCTTCTCTTCCTCTTACTTTTTTTTCACGTTTTTTTTACGTTTTTCTCCTTTTCGCCTCTTTTCTGGGCGTATTATTCTTCTTTTTCTTCTTTTTTTTCGTCTAATGCATACCCCATCAGTGCAGCAATGCTTATTCAATACCGCCAGCAGATGGAGACACTGGGGGATAATTTTCTAAGGATTTATACTGATTTTTCCTGTCTGAATTTGTCGCACAGAAAGTTGCAGGCCAAATATGTGTGACATTTCTGCGACTTTAGCTTCTAGAGCATTTTTACAACATTATACATAGGTGCTGAATACATAAAAAGCGACTGTTCAGCGACAGACAAGTCGCATCGGCTGAAAGTAGGCCAGAATGTCAGTCCATGTTGGAGCAGGTTTAGATACAGTCTAAAGCATAGATCTCAAAGTCTGTGCACAGAATTTAGCAAGGGCCTCGCACCTTCTGATGCATCAGGTAGGTGCACTATAGCATAGCCTAACCCTCTGTACTTTGGTCTATATTGATGCGGGACATAGACAGCCAGCTGATGACCAATCCATTAGTGCAATGGATGGCTGGAAGCATTTGTCTTTGCCTTTGCAATACCACAGAAGCAATGCATGGTCAATGTACAGCAATGACACACCTGTGTGAACAGCCAGGAGACCCCCCCATGTTATGTTACATAGTTACATAGTTAGTACGGTCGAAAAAAGACATATGTCCATCAAGTTCAACCAGGGAATTAAGGGGTAGGGGTGTGGCGCGATATTGGGGAAGGGATGAGATTTTATATTTCTTCATAAGCATTAATCTTATTTTGTCAATTAGGAACATTCAGCACCCACCCGCTATCAAGGCAGCTGCCTATCATGTCATGCCCTACCTGCACAGGTGTGCTGGCTACTCAAATGATCCAATTAAGGAGGCCATTTAGTCAGCAGCAGCAGAAGTCCTGTGCCTGGACGCTCCAACAGCGGCCAGACACAAGCAGAAGCAGCAGAAGCAGCAGCAGCACCACCTTTTGTTTTTTGGCTGCAGCAGCAGCAGCAGCAGCAGCAAGGCCCACAGGGCTGGCTAGCTGGCTAGCCAGCAAGCAGGTAGCAATGAAAGTAGGAATCTTTCTTTTTAACCCTGTAAGGGGGTGGTGCACTGTACCCGAAGATACTGCCATATCGGGTCAATGCATAGGGCGACGGAAGCAAGCTTCGAAATCGGCCCCCGTTCTCAAAAATCCATTTAATATATGGTCCCCAGATAGGGGACGTATCAGATATTAAACTGATAAGAACAGATACTACACTTGATCTTAGCCAAAAGGCCGAGAAGCGATAACCGTGAAAGGGGCGGGCCCAACAAGGTCCCCTTCATGGGCACTATCACTGCTTGCTGTCAGGGAGGCTGCCAGACAATTTTCCATGCACACTCTGGGCTGGGGGGCAGTCAACCACCAGTACACACAGCAGAACCTAAACCCATACCATTATTGCTAAGCAGCAAGACAGGGGCCCATTGCACTCCCACGGGGCCTTTTTAAATGCAATCCATAACCCGGATTTGCCAGGAACCCTTCTTACTCCTCCTACTTGCATGTGACACTGGGCTTAGGATCTGCATAGGAAACACACACACAAGCACACACCTACCTTTGTTGCCTGCAGATGCCTCCTTGGCTGTCCCCAAACGGTATCAAACCAACACCCACGGGAAGCTGTAAGCATAGAGGACATGCCTGCACCCCATTGGACTTACCTGTGTGGGTTAAATCCGGGTTATTTGACAACCTATGGCGGTGATGGTTCTGCTCAGGCAGAGCAGTGCTGATGCTCCTCATAAAGCTGTCGCTGCTGTGAAGGTTCTAGGTGACATCACAATCCCTATGGTTACATACACAACAAAGCTGGGTTGTTGTTGTTTACACTCTGCAAGGCCTGTGGAAGTGAGTGACATCATAGCACTGTAGTTCTGAGGGTTCTAGATGGATGCAACAATCTCCTGTTGCTTCTATGAAGGCCATAATAGACGACATCACCAAACAGCTCCATAGTCACATACACAGCAAAGGAGAGATGTTGTTTACACCTAGTGATGTCAGTGGTATTGAGTGACATCACAGCACAGTGCTAAGGCTCCTGGGCCTGGACACAGCAGCGGCTGCAATATCTCAACGGAGAATACGTTTATATATATGTGTGTGTGTGCGCGTATATATATATATATATATATATATATATATATATATATATATATATATATATATTTCTCCGCCGAAATCACTTTTAAACCCATTTCCACCTTTTTTTCCCTTCTCTTCCTCTTACTTTTTTTTCACGTTTTTTTACGTTTTTCTCCTTTTCGCCTCTTTTCTGGGCGTATTATTCTTCTTTTTCTTCTTTTTTTTCGTCTAATGCATACCCCATCAGTGCAGCAATGCTTATTCAATACCGCCAGCAGATGGAGACACTGGGGGATAATTTTCTAAGGATTTATACTGATTTTTCCTGTCTGAATTTGTCGCACAGAAAGTTGCAGGCCAAATATGTGTGACATTTCTGCGACTTTAGCTTCTAGAGCATTTTTACAACATTATACATAGGTGCTGAATACATAAAAAGCGACTGTTCAGCGACAGACAAGTCGCATCGGCTGAAAGTAGGCCAGAATGTCAGTCCATGTTGGAGCAGGTTTAGATACAGTCTAAAGCATAGATCTCAAAGTCTGTGCACAGAATTTAGCAAGGGCCTCGCACCTTCTGATGCATCAGGTAGGTGCACTATAGCATAGCCTAACCCTCTGTACTTTGGTCTATATTGATGCGGGACATAGACAGCCAGCTGATGACCAATCCATTAGTGCAATGGATGGCTGGAAGCATTTGTCTTTGCCTTTGCAATACCACAGAAGCAATGCATGGTCAATGTACAGCAATGACACACCTGTGTGAACAGCCAGGAGACCCCCCCATGTTATGTTACATAGTTACATAGTTAGTACGGTCGAAAAAAGACATATGTCCATCAAGTTCAACCAGGGAATTAAGGGGTAGGGGTGTGGCGCGATATTGGGGAAGGGATGAGATTTTATATTTCTTCATAAGCATTAATCTTATTTTGTCAATTAGGAACATTCAGCACCCACCCGCTATCAAGGCAGCTGCCTATCATGTCATGCCCTACCTGCACAGGTGTGCTGGCTACTCAAATGATCCAATTAAGGAGGCCATTTAGTCAGCAGCAGCAGAAGTCCTGTGCCTGGACGCTCCAACAGCGGCCAGACACAAGCAGAAGCAGCAGAAGCAGCAGCAGCACCACCTTTTGTTTTTTGGCTGCAGCAGCAGCAGCAGCAGCAGCAAGGCCCACAGGGCTGGCTAGCTGGCTAGCCAGCAAGCAGGTAGCAATGAAAGTAGGAATCTTTCTTTTTAACCCTGTAAGGGGGTGGTGCACTGTACCCGAAGATACTGCCATATCGGGTCAATGCATAGGGCGACGGAAGCAAGCTTCGAAATCGGCCCCCGTTCTCAAAAATCCATTTAATATATGGTCCCCAGATAGGGGACGTATCAGATATTAAACTGATAAGAACAGATTTTTTTTTTTTTTTTTTATTGAAAAGGAAATATACAATACATAACCAAGTAAATCATTCAAAAAATTACATATTCATCTGAAAACACATGAATAACACATATTTGACATATACAATATATACAGGAAGCATGTCTTTACATGTACATATAACAAAAAGCTTTCCCTTCATGACTTTCCCTCAGAAAAAATAAATTGCAGCGGATTCTGTCCCTCCAACTCTCCCTTCATATCAGGATATAATCTGTAAGAAAAGAAAAAGAAAGACAAATAAGAATACAATCATAACCAGTACTTCCATTTTTTGTGTTTCCAGATCCCCTCTGCATCATCAGAACCATAGTTTTTCCTATCACATAATACGTAAAGGTAAATTTTACCACGGATCATGCCCAGACATTCCTTCACACTTACTTCAGTTTGATTGAAAATCCTAATATTCCTTACATCCCACAGAACCTCTTTTACACAATTTACTATGAACCATAACACTCTTGCCTTCTCTCTCTCCACTGCACACAAACCAAACATCATCATATTAAAGGATAAGATTTCAATTCCAGTAAGATTTTTAATTAGACCAGACATTTTTCTCCACACAGACTTCGCATAACCACACTCCCAAAACACATGTACATAATTCTCACATCCACCGCAACCATCCCTGGGACACACTTCACTGTCTACCAATCTCCTTCTCCTCTGAAATTCCCTTGTTGGCAGACACCCATGAGCTAACATCCAAGACAAGTCCTTTTGTTTATTTGTCAGTTCCTTGTGACTGACATTTTTCCACACTACCTTACAATCCTTCTCAGACAGACCTCCCACACATTCCACTGTTTCTCTCTGCTCCAACACTTTCATCACCTTCTTACTATCATTCCATTCAGTCACACATTCCAGATTATTTTTCCTGACACACCGCCCTATTCTCTGATAGAACCAAGGAACCTCAAAACTTACAGGTACCCTTAAGTCCCTTTCCATTAGCTTATATTTCAACAACACATTACCAGCCAAATACCTTACCATGCACCCAAACACACATTCCTTCTTACTAACAGCGAGACAAAAACTGACATACTTCACAGCCAGGAACACTTCCACATTCATCATTCCTTTCCCACCATGCATTCTGCTTTTCACCACCTTCCCACGACTCAATTTCTCCATCCTTGAATTCCATAAGAAAACAAAGATCTGCCTGATAATTCTTGCCAGACACCTATCCGGTGGAGGAAACACATAATTAACATAAAGCAAAATAGGAATTATAACAGCTTTAATAACCAGAATCCTTCCCTCAATCGATAAAGTCCTTAAAGACCAGAAGTTTATTTTATTCCCCACCCTCCCCAAAACCCTCTCCCAACTTTCTTTCCCATACAAATCATTATCAAACACCACCCCAAGCACTTCCACACCCCCCTCTCTCACAGGCCACTCGCACAACCCACTCTCTCCCCACCCCTCAAAAAATTTACAACCACTCTTCCCAACATTAAGCTTAAACCCACTCATTAAACAGAAACACTCAATCAATAACTTAGCACGCCTTACCCCTGCCATTGACTTACATACAACAGTAACATCATCCATGTAACCAATCACTCGCATATCCTTCCCATGACTACCAGGTATTTCTATACCCCGCATCACCTTATCTCTCCTAATCATCCCCAACAAAGGCTCAATCATACAAATAAAAAGAATTGGCGACAGGGGACACCCCTGCCGCACTCCAGATTTTATACTCACTTCCCTACTCAGAAAACCATTGACCTGAATCTTACTATAAATGTCCCTATACAAACATTCAATCCACTTCACCATTCTGTCCGGCACATTCATCCTCCTCAAAACCCTAAACAATAAATCATGCACCACCCTATCATACGCTTTTTCAAAATCCACCGTAACAACAGCCACACCTTGCTTCCTAGTTTTACAGTCCCACAATACATCCCTCAGACCTAACAGACATTCAGAAATCCTACGATCAGGCACTGTACACATTTGCTCCTCACCTACCATACAATCAATCACATCCTTTAACCTATTCGCAATAACTTTAGCAATAATTTTGTAATCACAATTCAAGAGCGCTATAGGCCTCCAATTTTTAAGATCCCTCTTATCCCCTTTTTTAAACAATAACACAGTCACACTCTCACTCATACTTTTAGATAACTTCCCTCTCCTAAGTACTTCCTTACACACCTCCCATACATAATCCCCTAACATATCCCAAAACACAAGATAAAATTCCACAGGCAAACCATCACTCCCTGCCACCTTTCCTTTCTTCATCCCATTCACAGCATCCTCCACCTCACTCTTCCTCACATCCTCTTCCATAAAGAACCCATCAATTTCATCCAAACGCTTATCCACATATCCCAAACATTCCTCCTCTAGAGTCACGTCCCGCTCCTTCTCCGTGAATAAAACAGAATAAAACTTCCACACTTCCTCTAACACCTCATCCTTACCAAAGACCTCTACCCCATCATTCGTAAAAACACTCATCATCTCAGTTTTTTTACTGAATGCCTTTTTAAAGAAAAATTTGCTACATTTCTCATCCTTCTCTTTCACTTCAACCCTAGCCTGTGCAATAATCTTCCTTCCATTCCTCTCCAGACACTCATTCACACTTCCACGAGCTTCCTCAATCTCCTTCTCAACACTCATCCCCAAACGCCTCAATTCATACAAATACTCTAACCTTCTTTGCCATCTCTCATACTCTTCTCTATCTTTCCTCCCTTTCTCACACCCTTTTTTAATAAAAAACCTTTTAGTCTCTAACTTCACCCACTCCCACCACTCAACCACACTATAAAATGCATCCTTCCTCAACACCCATCCATCAAAACGCTCCCTATATTCTTGTAATACACATTCATTATCCAATAAAGACACATTCAACTTCCAAACACCCTTTCCATACTCACTTAGACCACCACCTTTTACCACACACTCAATCCAGGCATGATCCGTGAACGGTAACCTCCTCCGTCTGAAATTAGAAACAGACATTAGTTTTGAGACAAAAATGAAATCAATACGCGAACTTGTATTGTTAGAAAAATATGTATAACCGATAGTACCATCATTATGGGCAACAAAGGAATCCTTTAACCCAAATAAATTTACAATCTCTTTAAGCTGCTTACTAGTACTGTCTAAACCAGACCCACCACCCACCGTAGTACTACTCCTATCCCCCTCTGTTATTATACAATTGAAATCCCCTATAAGGAACACATCATCCCTCCCACTCAAAAAGAAATATAATTTCTCAAACACCTCCCCTCTTTCCTTCCTCCCAGTTGGAGCATAAACATTAATTACTTTATATGTGAAACCCCTGAAAATAAAATGCACTAATAATACCCTACCCGGAACAATATGGACAACTTTTTTAACAACAAACTCATTACTTTTGAACAAAATCCCCACCCCCGAATTACGTTCCATTGAACCAGACCATACCGATTGCCCATAAGGCCAGGAGATATTTGGCTCCCCATCCAAGCAGCACTCCTGGAGACCTAGAACATCAAAAGAATATCTAGAAAGTAAATCAAAAATGGCGGATCTCCTTTCTAAAGATCTAATACTGCGGACATTTAGAGAACCAATTGTTAAACTCATTCAAACATTTGAAGGAAAAAAAGGAAATACAAAATCAAGCATTATCAAAAGGAGGCCTACCCTTTCCCCGACCTCTACCCTTATTTTTTGCCTCCCCTTCCTTAAACTTAAGAGTCTTTGTCAATTTTTTGACTGAACATTCCTCCAAATAACCTGTGCCCAGGGAGGATAAAGAGGAGTCAGAATCAATCTGACATGACGACCCTCCACCTGCCTCCTCCCTTCCCGGGCTAGGAAAGTCCTCAATCCTTTGACTCTGAGGAGTCGGACAGTCATCCTCCGATTCTTCCACCGGCATCTTTCTCTTCAAGGATTCTTTGTCCACAGTCATCTCCTCTGGGGGATCAGAGGCCTCCGAAACAGATGCCCCCGAAACAGACTCCGCCTTCTCCCCCTCTGCCACCAAAGCATCCGGAACAGACCTAGAAATGGAAGGAAAAACAGGGGCAGACTCTGCTTCACTGGTCAGCACGCTAACCTCTGCATCGCCTGCCCTGGCAGCATTGGAGTCCTCAGGAACTGTCCCACCTCGAAGAGCCATTGCATATGATCGGGGTGCCCCGGACTGGTAAGTGGGGCAACTCCTAGCCAGGTGATCCGAAGAACCACAGAAATGACACTTGCGTTTCTCGGGACAGTCTGCAGTGCGGTGATCAGGCTTGTGGCAGTTCCTGCAAACCTGCCCGGTTGTACAGTTCTCTCTGGTATGACCAAAGCAAAAACAGTCCCGGCAAAAACTTGGCATCCCCGGGTAGTGCAGAAACCCCCTGTTGTTCCCTATCGCAAAGTTCTGCGGGGGGTGACAAAAACCTTCAGCACCACCCTCGGGGGCAGGCCTAAACTCCACCCAAAAACGTCTCATGCCTGTGAAAGTCCCCAGGATGTTATTTTTCCTCTCCGCACCAGAAACAGACACACAATACCTTCTTAGAAAGGTCTGGATCTCCTCATCCCGCACAAAAGGGTTGTACATATGCACTACCACTGGAACTTTCTTAGGCCGAGCCTCGCAGGAAATGAATCGGATCCCTTGTAGGTCAGGGTGAGAAGCATTCTCCTTACTCCGGTAGAGACAGGTACGGAGATCATCCAGGTTGTAGAAGGTCACGTCAAAGAATCCTTGGCTGGGAAAGACCTGGACACAGAAGATGGAAGCATGCGGCATCCTCAGCACTCCTTCCACGACCTTCTGCTGGACATGCAAAATCCCGTAGGCACTCCTCTTTTCCTCCTCGATAAACAGCCGTACTGTATTAGGAGCGTTCGGCGCATTAGCCATCCTCTCCGGCAGACCCGTCCTCCGATGATCACCTTCCCGTTATCCTGGGACTAAGCCCTCTCCCCAATAGCAGCAGGTGGGTGAAGCCCAGGCAATAAACCTGGGCGATCCCACAAGGCCGAGGAGAGGGGTACCCGAATACCTTAGGGCAAGACACTTGATCTTAGCCAAAAGGCCGAGAAGCGATAACCGTGAAAGGGGCGGGCCCAACAAGGTCCCCTTCATGGGCACTATCACTGCTTGCTGTCAGGGAGGCTGCCAGACAATTTTCCATGCACACTCTGGGCTGGGGGGCAGTCAACCACCAGTACACACAGCAGAACCTAAACCCATACCATTATTGCTAAGCAGCAAGACAGGGGCCCATTGCACTCCCACGGGGCCTTTTTAAATGCAATCCATAACCCGGATTTGCCAGGAACCCTTCTTACTCCTCCTACTTGCATGTGACACTGGGCTTAGGATCTGCATAGGAAACACACACACAAGCACACACCTACCTTTGTTGCCTGCAGATGCCTCCTTGGCTGTCCCCAAACGGTATCAAACCAACACCCACGGGAAGCTGTAAGCATAGAGGACATGCCTGCACCCCATTGGACTTACCTGTGTGGGTTAAATCCGGGTTATTTGACAACCTATGGCGGTGATGGTTCTGCTCAGGCAGAGCAGTGCTGATGCTCCTCATAAAGCTGTCGCTGCTGTGAAGGTTCTAGGTGACATCACAATCCCTATGGTTACATACACAACAAAGCTGGGTTGTTGTTGTTTACACTCTGCAAGGCCTGTGGAAGTGAGTGACATCATAGCACTGTAGTTCTGAGGGTTCTAGATGGATGCAACAATCTCCTGTTGCTTCTATGAAGGCCATAATAGACGACATCACCAAACAGCTCCATAGTCACATACACAGCAAAGGAGAGATGTTGTTTACACCTAGTGATGTCAGTGGTATTGAGTGACATCACAGCACAGTGCTAAGGCTCCTGGGCCTGGACACAGCAGCGGCTGCAATATCTCAACGGAGAATACGTTTATATATATGTGTGTGTGTGCGCGTATATATATATATATATATATATATATATATATATATATATATATATTTCTCCGCCGAAATCACTTTTAAACCCATTTCCACCTTTTTTTCCCTTCTCTTCCTCTTACTTTTTTTTCACGTTTTTTTACGTTTTTCTCCTTTTCGCCTCTTTTCTGGGCGTATTATTCTTCTTTTTCTTCTTTTTTTTCGTCTAATGCATACCCCATCAGTGCAGCAATGCTTATTCAATACCGCCAGCAGATGGAGACACTGGGGGATAATTTTCTAAGGATTTATACTGATTTTTCCTGTCTGAATTTGTCGCACAGAAAGTTGCAGGCCAAATATGTGTGACATTTCTGCGACTTTAGCTTCTAGAGCATTTTTACAACATTATACATAGGTGCTGAATACATAAAAAGCGACTGTTCAGCGACAGACAAGTCGCATCGGCTGAAAGTAGGCCAGAATGTCAGTCCATGTTGGAGCAGGTTTAGATACAGTCTAAAGCATAGATCTCAAAGTCTGTGCACAGAATTTAGCAAGGGCCTCGCACCTTCTGATGCATCAGGTAGGTGCACTATAGCATAGCCTAACCCTCTGTACTTTGGTCTATATTGATGCGGGACATAGACAGCCAGCTGATGACCAATCCATTAGTGCAATGGATGGCTGGAAGCATTTGTCTTTGCCTTTGCAATACCACAGAAGCAATGCATGGTCAATGTACAGCAATGACACACCTGTGTGAACAGCCAGGAGACCCCCCCATGTTATGTTACATAGTTACATAGTTAGTACGGTCGAAAAAAGACATATGTCCATCAAGTTCAACCAGGGAATTAAGGGGTAGGGGTGTGGCGCGATATTGGGGAAGGGATGAGATTTTATATTTCTTCATAAGCATTAATCTTATTTTGTCAATTAGGAACATTCAGCACCCACCCGCTATCAAGGCAGCTGCCTATCATGTCATGCCCTACCTGCACAGGTGTGCTGGCTACTCAAATGATCCAATTAAGGAGGCCATTTAGTCAGCAGCAGCAGAAGTCCTGTGCCTGGACGCTCCAACAGCGGCCAGACACAAGCAGAAGCAGCAGAAGCAGCAGCAGCACCACCTTTTGTTTTTTGGCTGCAGCAGCAGCAGCAGCAGCAGCAAGGCCCAGAGGGCTGGCTAGCTGGCTAGCCAGCAAGCAGGTAGCAATGAAAGTAGGAATCTTTCTTTTTAACCCTGTAAGGGGGTGGTGCACTGTACCCGAAGATACTGCCATATCGGGTCAATGCATAGGGCGACGGAAGCAAGCTTCGAAATCGGCCCCCGTTCTCAAAAATCCATTTAATATATGGTCCCCAGATAGGGGACGTATCAGATATTAAACTGATAAGAACAGATTTTTTTTTTTTTTTTTTTTTTTATTGAAAAGGAAATATACAATACATAACCAAGTAAATCATTCAAAAAATTACATATTCATCTGAAAACACATGAATAACACATATTTGACATATACAATATATACAGGAAGCATGTCTTTACATGTACATATAACAAAAAGCTTTCCCTTCATGACTTTCCCTCAGAAAAAATAAATTGCAGCGGATTCTGTCCCTCCAACTCTCCCTTCATATCAGGATATAATCTGTAAGAAAAGAAAAAGAAAGACAAATAAGAATACAATCATAACCAGTACTTCCATTTTTTGTGTTTCCAGATCCCCTCTGCATCATCAGAACCATAGTTTTTCCTATCACATAATACGTAAAGGTAAATTTTACCACGGATCATGCCCAGACATTCCTTCACACTTACTTCAGTTTGATTGAAAATCCTAATATTCCTTACATCCCACAGAACCTCTTTTACACAATTTACTATGAACCATAACACTCTTGCCTTCTCTCTCTCCACTGCACACAAACCAAACATCATCATATTAAAGGATAAGATTTCAATTCCAGTAAGATTTTTAATTAGACCAGACATTTTTCTCCACACAGACTTCGCATAACCACACTCCCAAAACACATGTACATAATTCTCACATCCACCGCAACCATCCCTGGGACACACTTCACTGTCTACCAATCTCCTTCTCCTCTGAAATTCCCTTGTTGGCAGACACCCATGAGCTAACATCCAAGACAAGTCCTTTTGTTTATTTGTCAGTTCCTTGTGACTGACATTTTTCCACACTACCTTACAATCCTTCTCAGACAGACCTCCCACACATTCCACTGTTTCTCTCTGCTCCAACACTTTCATCACCTTCTTACTATCATTCCATTCAGTCACACATTCCAGATTATTTTTCCTGACACACCGCCCTATTCTCTGATAGAACCAAGGAACCTCAAAACTTACAGGTACCCTTAAGTCCCTTTCCATTAGCTTATATTTCAACAACACATTACCAGCCAAATACCTTACCATGCACCCAAACACACATTCCTTCTTACTAACAGCGAGACAAAAACTGACATACTTCACAGCCAGGAACACTTCCACATTCATCATTCCTTTCCCACCATGCATTCTGCTTTTCACCACCTTCCCACGACTCAATTTCTCCATCCTTGAATTCCATAAGAAAACAAAGATCTGCCTGATAATTCTTGCCAGACACCTATCCGGTGGAGGAAACACATAATTAACATAAAGCAAAATAGGAATTATAACAGCTTTAATAACCAGAATCCTTCCCTCAATCGATAAAGTCCTTAAAGACCAGAAGTTTATTTTATTCCCCACCCTCCCCAAAACCCTCTCCCAACTTTCTTTCCCATACAAATCATTATCAAACACCACCCCAAGCACTTCCACACCCCCCTCTCTCACAGGCCACTCGCACAACCCACTCTCTCCCCACCCCTCAAAAAATTTACAACCACTCTTCCCAACATTAAGCTTAAACCCACTCATTAAACAGAAACACTCAATCAATAACTTAGCACGCCTTACCCCTGCCATTGACTTACATACAACAGTAACATCATCCATGTAACCAATCACTCGCATATCCTTCCCATGACTACCAGGTATTTCTATACCCCGCATCACCTTATCTCTCCTAATCATCCCCAACAAAGGCTCAATCATACAAATAAAAAGAATTGGCGACAGGGGACACCCCTGCCGCACTCCAGATTTTATACTCACTTCCCTACTCAGAAAACCATTGACCTGAATCTTACTATAAATGTCCCTATACAAACATTCAATCCACTTCACCATTCTGTCCGGCACATTCATCCTCCTCAAAACCCTAAACAATAAATCATGCACCACCCTATCATACGCTTTTTCAAAATCCACCGTAACAACAGCCACACCTTGCTTCCTAGTTTTACAGTCCCACAATACATCCCTCAGACCTAACAGACATTCAGAAATCCTACGATCAGGCACTGTACACATTTGCTCCTCACCTACCATACAATCAATCACATCCTTTAACCTATTCGCAATAACTTTAGCAATAATTTTGTAATCACAATTCAAGAGCGCTATAGGCCTCCAATTTTTAAGATCCCTCTTATCCCCTTTTTTAAACAATAACACAGTCACACTCTCACTCATACTTTTAGATAACTTCCCTCTCCTAAGTACTTCCTTACACACCTCCCATACATAATCCCCTAACATATCCCAAAACACAAGATAAAATTCCACAGGCAAACCATCACTCCCTGCCACCTTTCCTTTCTTCATCCCATTCACAGCATCCTCCACCTCACTCTTCCTCACATCCTCTTCCATAAAGAACCCATCAATTTCATCCAAACGCTTATCCACATATCCCAAACATTCCTCCTCTAGAGTCACGTCCCGCTCCTTCTCCGTGAATAAAACAGAATAAAACTTCCACACTTCCTCTAACACCTCATCCTTACCAAAGACCTCTACCCCATCATTCGTAAAAACACTCATCATCTCAGTTTTTTTACTGAATGCCTTTTTAAAGAAAAATTTGCTACATTTCTCATCCTTCTCTTTCACTTCAACCCTAGCCTGTGCAATAATCTTCCTTCCATTCCTCTCCAGACACTCATTCACACTTCCACGAGCTTCCTCAATCTCCTTCTCAACACTCATCCCCAAACGCCTCAATTCATACAAATACTCTAACCTTCTTTGCCATCTCTCATACTCTTCTCTATCTTTCCTCCCTTTCTCACACCCTTTTTTAATAAAAAACCTTTTAGTCTCTAACTTCACCCACTCCCACCACTCAACCACACTATAAAATGCATCCTTCCTCAACACCCATCCATCAAAACGCTCCCTATATTCTTGTAATACACATTCATTATCCAATAAAGACACATTCAACTTCCAAACACCCTTTCCATACTCACTTAGACCACCACCTTTTACCACACACTCAATCCAGGCATGATCCGTGAACGGTAACCTCCTCCGTCTGAAATTAGAAACAGACATTAGTTTTGAGACAAAAATGAAATCAATACGCGAACTTGTATTGTTAGAAAAATATGTATAACCGATAGTACCATCATTATGGGCAACAAAGGAATCCTTTAACCCAAATAAATTTACAATCTCTTTAAGCTGCTTACTAGTACTGTCTAAACCAGACCCACCACCCACCGTAGTACTACTCCTATCCCCCTCTGTTATTATACAATTGAAATCCCCTATAAGGAACACATCATCCCTCCCACTCAAAAAGAAATATAATTTCTCAAACACCTCCCCTCTTTCCTTCCTCCCAGTTGGAGCATAAACATTAATTACTTTATATGTGAAACCCCTGAAAATAAAATGCACTAATAATACCCTACCCGGAACAATATGGACAACTTTTTTAACAACAAACTCATTACTTTTGAACAAAATCCCCACCCCCGAATTACGTTCCATTGAACCAGACCATACCGATTGCCCATAAGGCCAGGAGATATTTGGCTCCCCATCCAAGCAGCACTCCTGGAGACCTAGAACATCAAAAGAATATCTAGAAAGTAAATCAAAAATGGCGGATCTCCTTTCTAAAGATCTAATACTGCGGACATTTAGAGAACCAATTGTTAAACTCATTCAAACATTTGAAGGAAAAAAAGGAAATACAAAATCAAGCATTATCAAAAGGAGGCCTAGCCTTTCCCCGACCTCTACCCTTATTTTTTGCCTCCCCTTCCTTAAACTTAAGAGTCTTTGTCAATTTTTTGACTGAACATTCCTCCAAATAACCTGTGCCCAGGGAGGATAAAGAGGAGTCAGAATCAATCTGACATGACGACCCTCCACCTGCCTCCTCCCTTCCCGGGCTAGGAAAGTCCTCAATCCTTTGACTCTGAGGAGTCGGACAGTCATCCTCCGATTCTTCCACCGGCATCTTTCTCTTCAAGGATTCTTTGTCCACAGTCATCTCCTCTGGGGGATCAGAGGCCTCCGAAACAGATGCCCCCGAAACAGACTCCGCCTTCTCCCCCTCTGCCACCAAAGCATCCGGAACAGACCTAGAAATGGAAGGAAAAACAGGGGCAGACTCTGCTTCACTGGTCAGCACGCTAACCTCTGCATCGCCTGCCCTGGCAGCATTGGAGTCCTCAGGAACTGTCCCACCTCGAAGAGCCATTGCATATGATCGGGGTGCCCCGGACTGGTAAGTGGGGCAACTCCTAGCCAGGTGATCCGAAGAACCACAGAAATGACACTTGCGTTTCTCGGGACAGTCTGCAGTGCGGTGATCAGGCTTGTGGCAGTTCCTGCAAACCTGCCCGGTTGTACAGTTCTCTCTGGTATGACCAAAGCAAAAACAGTCCCGGCAAAAACTTGGCATCCCCGGGTAGTGCAGAAACCCCCTGTTGTTCCCTATCGCAAAGTTCTGCGGGGGGTGACAAAAACCTTCAGCACCACCCTCGGGGGCAGGCCTAAACTCCACCCAAAAACGTCTCATGCCTGTGAAAGTCCCCAGGATGTTATTTTTCCTCTCCGCACCAGAAACAGACACACAATACCTTCTTAGAAAGGTCTGGATCTCCTCATCCCGCACAAAAGGGTTGTACATATGCACTACCACTGGAACTTTCTTAGGCCGAGCCTCGCAGGAAATGAATCGGATCCCTTGTAGGTCAGGGTGAGAAGCATTCTCCTTACTCCGGTAGAGACAGGTACGGAGATCATCCAGGTTGTAGAAGGTCACGTCAAAGAATCCTTGGCTGGGAAAGACCTGGACACAGAAGATGGAAGCATGCGGCATCCTCAGCACTCCTTCCACGACCTTCTGCTGGACATGCAAAATCCCGTAGGCACTCCTCTTTTCCTCCTCGATAAACAGCCGTACTGTATTAGGAGCGTTCGGCGCATTAGCCATCCTCTCCGGCAGACCCGTCCTCCGATGATCACCTTCCCGTTATCCTGGGACTAAGCCCTCTCCCCAATAGCAGCAGGTGGGTGAAGCCCAGGCAATAAACCTGGGCGATCCCACAAGGCCGAGGAGAGGGGTACCCGAATACCTTAGGGCAAGACACTTGATCTTAGCCAAAAGGCCGAGAAGCGATAACCGTGAAAGGGGCGGGCCCAACAAGGTCCCCTTCATGGGCACTATCACTGCTTGCTGTCAGGGAGGCTGCCAGACAATTTTCCATGCACACTCTGGGCTGGGGGGCAGTCAACCACCAGTACACACAGCAGAACCTAAACCCATACCATTATTGCTAAGCAGCAAGACAGGGGCCCATTGCACTCCCACGGGGCCTTTTTAAATGCAATCCATAACCCGGATTTGCCAGGAACCCTTCTTACTCCTCCTACTTGCATGTGACACTGGGCTTAGGATCTGCATAGGAAACACACACACAAGCACACACCTACCTTTGTTGCCTGCAGATGCCTCCTTGGCTGTCCCCAAACGGTATCAAACCAACACCCACGGGAAGCTGTAAGCATAGAGGACATGCCTGCACCCCATTGGACTTACCTGTGTGGGTTAAATCCGGGTTATTTGACAACCTATGGCGGTGATGGTTCTGCTCAGGCAGAGCAGTGCTGATGCTCCTCATAAAGCTGTCGCTGCTGTGAAGGTTCTAGGTGACATCACAATCCCTATGGTTACATACACAACAAAGCTGGGTTGTTGTTGTTTACACTCTGCAAGGCCTGTGGAAGTGAGTGACATCATAGCACTGTAGTTCTGAGGGTTCTAGATGGATGCAACAATCTCCTGTTGCTTCTATGAAGGCCATAATAGACGACATCACCAAACAGCTCCATAGTCACATACACAGCAAAGGAGAGATGTTGTTTACACCTAGTGATGTCAGTGGTATTGAGTGACATCACAGCACAGTGCTAAGGCTCCTGGGCCTGGACACAGCAGCGGCTGCAATATCTCAACGGAGAATACGTTTATATATATGTGTGTGTGTGCGCGTATATATATATATATATATATATATATATATATATATATATATTTCTCCGCCGAAATCACTTTTAAACCCATTTCCACCTTTTTTTCCCTTCTCTTCCTCTTACTTTTTTTTCATGTTTTTTTACGTTTTTCTCCTTTTCGCCTCTTTTCTGGGCGTATTATTCTTCTTTTTCTTCTTTTTTTTCGTCTAATGCATACCCCATCAGTGCAGCAATGCTTATTCAATACCGCCAGCAGATGGAGACACTGGGGGATAATTTTCTAAGGATTTATACTGATTTTTCCTGTCTGAATTTGTCGCACAGAAAGTTGCAGGCCAAATATGTGTGACATTTCTGCGACTTTAGCTTCTAGAGCATTTTTACAACATTATACATAGGTGCTGAATACATAAAAAGCGACTGTTCAGCGACAGACAAGTCGCATCGGCTGAAAGTAGGCCAGAATGTCAGTCCATGTTGGAGCAGGTTTAGATACAGTCTAAAGCATAGATCTCAAAGTCTGTGCACAGAATTTAGCAAGGGCCTCGCACCTTCTGATGCATCAGGTAGGTGCACTATAGCATAGCCTAACCCTCTGTACTTTGGTCTATATTGATGCGGGACATAGACAGCCAGCTGATGACCAATCCATTAGTGCAATGGATGGCTGGAAGCATTTGTCTTTGCCTTTGCAATACCACAGAAGCAATGCATGGTCAATGTACAGCAATGACACACCTGTGTGAACAGCCAGGAGACCCCCCCATGTTATGTTACATAGTTACATAGTTAGTACGGTCGAAAAAAGACATATGTCCATCAAGTTCAACCAGGGAATTAAGGGGTAGGGGTGTGGCGCGATATTGGGGAAGGGATGAGATTTTATATTTCTTCATAAGCATTAATCTTATTTTGTCAATTAGGAACATTCAGCACCCACCCGCTATCAAGGCAGCTGCCTATCATGTCATGCCCTACCTGCACAGGTGTGCTGGCTACTCAAATGATCCAATTAAGGAGGCCATTTAGTCAGCAGCAGCAGAAGTCCTGTGCCTGGACGCTCCAACAGCGGCCAGACACAAGCAGAAGCAGCAGAAGCAGCAGCAGCACCACCTTTTGTTTTTTGGCTGCAGCAGCAGCAGCAGCAGCAGCAAGGCCCACAGGGCTGGCTAGCTGGCTAGCCAGCAAGCAGGTAGCAATGAAAGTAGGAATCTTTCTTTTTAACCCTGTAAGGGGGTGGTGCACTGTACCCGAAGATACTGCCATATCGGGTCAATGCATAGGGCGACGGAAGCAAGCTTCGAAATCGGCCCCCGTTCTCAAAAATCCATTTAATATATGGTCCCCAGATAGGGGACGTATCAGATATTAAACTGATAAGAACAGATACTACACTTGATCTTAGCCAAAAGGCCGAGAAGCGATAACCGTGAAAGGGGCGGGCCCAACAAGGTCCCCTTCATGGGCACTATCACTGCTTGCTGTCAGGGAGGCTGCCAGACAATTTTCCATGCACACTCTGGGCTGGGGGGCAGTCAACCACCAGTACACACAGCAGAACCTAAACCCATACCATTATTGCTAAGCAGCAAGACAGGGGCCCATTGCACTCCCACGGGGCCTTTTTAAATGCAATCCATAACCCGGATTTGCCAGGAACCCTTCTTACTCCTCCTACTTGCATGTGACACTGGGCTTAGGATCTGCATAGGAAACACACACACAAGCACACACCTACCTTTGTTGCCTGCAGATGCCTCCTTGGCTGTCCCCAAACGGTATCAAACCAACACCCACGGGAAGCTGTAAGCATAGAGGACATGCCTGCACCCCATTGGACTTACCTGTGTGGGTTAAATCCGGGTTATTTGACAACCTATGGCGGTGATGGTTCTGCTCAGGCAGAGCAGTGCTGATGCTCCTCATAAAGCTGTCGCTGCTGTGAAGGTTCTAGGTGACATCACAATCCCTATGGTTACATACACAACAAAGCTGGGTTGTTGTTGTTTACACTCTGCAAGGCCTGTGGAAGTGAGTGACATCATAGCACTGTAGTTCTGAGGGTTCTAGATGGATGCAACAATCTCCTGTTGCTTCTATGAAGGCCATAATAGACGACATCACCAAACAGCTCCATAGTCACATACACAGCAAAGGAGAGATGTTGTTTACACCTAGTGATGTCAGTGGTATTGAGTGACATCACAGCACAGTGCTAAGGCTCCTGGGCCTGGACACAGCAGCGGCTGCAATATCTCAACGGAGAATACGTTTATATATATGTGTGTGTGTGCGCGTATATATATATATATATATATATATATATATATATATATATATATTTCTCCGCCGAAATCACTTTTAAACCCATTTCCACCTTTTTTTCCCTTCTCTTCCTCTTACTTTTTTTTCACGTTTTTTTACGTTTTTCTCCTTTTCGCCTCTTTTCTGGGCGTATTATTCTTCTTTTTCTTCTTTTTTTTCGTCTAATGCATACCCCATCAGTGCAGCAATGCTTATTCAATACCGCCAGCAGATGGAGACACTGGGGGATAATTTTCTAAGGATTTATACTGATTTTTCCTGTCTGAATTTGTCGCACAGAAAGTTGCAGGCCAAATATGTGTGACATTTCTGCGACTTTAGCTTCTAGAGCATTTTTACAACATTATACATAGGTGCTGAATACATAAAAAGCGACTGTTCAGCGACAGACAAGTCGCATCGGCTGAAAGTAGGCCAGAATGTCAGTCCATGTTGGAGCAGGTTTAGATACAGTCTAAAGCATAGATCTCAAAGTCTGTGCACAGAATTTAGCAAGGGCCTCGCACCTTCTGATGCATCAGGTAGGTGCACTATAGCATAGCCTAACCCTCTGTACTTTGGTCTATATTGATGCGGGACATAGACAGCCAGCTGATGACCAATCCATTAGTGCAATGGATGGCTGGAAGCATTTGTCTTTGCCTTTGCAATACCACAGAAGCAATGCATGGTCAATGTACAGCAATGACACACCTGTGTGAACAGCCAGGAGACCCCCCCATGTTATGTTACATAGTTACATAGTTAGTACGGTCGAAAAAAGACATATGTCCATCAAGTTCAACCAGGGAATTAAGGGGTAGGGGTGTGGCGCGATATTGGGGAAGGGATGAGATTTTATATTTCTTCATAAGCATTAATCTTATTTTGTCAATTAGGAACATTCAGCACCCACCCGCTATCAAGGCAGCTGCCTATCATGTCATGCCCTACCTGCACAGGTGTGCTGGCTACTCAAATGATCCAATTAAGGAGGCCATTTAGTCAGCAGCAGCAGAAGTCCTGTGCCTGGACGCTCCAACAGCGGCCAGACACAAGCAGAAGCAGCAGAAGCAGCAGCAGCACCACCTTTTGTTTTTTGGCTGCAGCAGCAGCAGCAGCAGCAGCAAGGCCCACAGGGCTGGCTAGCTGGCTAGCCAGCAAGCAGGTAGCAATGAAAGTAGGAATCTTTCTTTTTAACCCTGTAAGGGGGTGGTGCACTGTACCCGAAGATACTGCCATATCGGGTCAATGCATAGGGCGACGGAAGCAAGCTTCGAAATCGGCCCCCGTTCTCAAAAATCCATTTAATATATGGTCCCCAGATAGGGGACGTATCAGATATTAAACTGATAAGAACAGATACTACACTTGATCTTAGCCAAAAGGCCGAGAAGCGATAACCGTGAAAGGGGCGGGCCCAACAAGGTCCCCTTCATGGGCACTATCACTGCTTGCTGTCAGGGAGGCTGCCAGACAATTTTCCATGCACACTCTGGGCTGGGGGGCAGTCAACCACCAGTACACACAGCAGAACCTAAACCCATACCATTATTGCTAAGCAGCAAGACAGGGGCCCATTGCACTCCCACGGGGCCTTTTTAAATGCAATCCATAACCCGGATTTGCCAGGAACCCTTCTTACTCCTCCTACTTGCATGTGACACTGGGCTTAGGATCTGCATAGGAAACACACACACAAGCACACACCTACCTTTGTTGCCTGCAGATGCCTCCTTGGCTGTCCCCAAACGGTATCAAACCAACACCCACGGGAAGCTGTAAGCATAGAGGACATGCCTGCACCCCATTGGACTTACCTGTGTGGGTTAAATCCGGGTTATTTGACAACCTATGGCGGTGATGGTTCTGCTCAGGCAGAGCAGTGCTGATGCTCCTCATAAAGCTGTCGCTGCTGTGAAGGTTCTAGGTGACATCACAATCCCTATGGTTACATACACAACAAAGCTGGGTTGTTGTTGTTTACACTCTGCAAGGCCTGTGGAAGTGAGTGACATCATAGCACTGTAGTTCTGAGGGTTCTAGATGGATGCAACAATCTCCTGTTGCTTCTATGAAGGCCATAATAGACGACATCACCAAACAGCTCCATAGTCACATACACAGCAAAGGAGAGATGTTGTTTACACCTAGTGATGTCAGTGGTATTGAGTGACATCACAGCACAGTGCTAAGGCTCCTGGGCCTGGACACAGCAGCGGCTGCAATATCTCAACGGAGAATACGTTTATATATATGTGTGTGTGTGCGCGTATATATATATATATATATATATATATATATATATATATATTTCTCCGCCGAAATCACTTTTAAACCCATTTCCACCTTTTTTTCCCTTCTCTTCCTCTTACTTTTTTTTCACGTTTTTTTACGTTTTTCTCCTTTTCGCCTCTTTTCTGGGCGTATTATTCTTCTTTTTCTTCTTTTTTTTTCGTCTAATGCATACCCCATCAGTGCAGCAATGCTTATTCAATACCGCCAGCAGATGGAGACACTGGGGGATAATTTTCTAAGGATTTATACTGATTTTTCCTGTCTGAATTTGTCGCACAGAAAGTTGCAGGCCAAATATGTGTGACATTTCTGCGACTTTAGCTTCTAGAGCATTTTTACAACATTATACATAGGTGCTGAATACATAAAAAGCGACTGTTCAGCGACAGACAAGTCGCATCGGCTGAAAGTAGGCCAGAATGTCAGTCCATGTTGGAGCAGGTTTAGATACAGTCTAAAGCATAGATCTCAAAGTCTGTGCACAGAATTTAGCAAGGGCCTCGCACCTTCTGATGCATCAGGTAGGTGCACTATAGCATAGCCTAACCCTCTGTACTTTGGTCTATATTGATGCGGGACATAGACAGCCAGCTGATGACCAATCCATTAGTGCAATGGATGGCTGGAAGCATTTGTCTTTGCCTTTGCAATACCACAGAAGCAATGCATGGTCAATGTACAGCAATGACACACCTGTGTGAACAGCCAGGAGACCCCCCCATGTTATGTTACATAGTTACATAGTTAGTACGGTCGAAAAAAGACATATGTCCATCAAGTTCAACCAGGGAATTAAGGGGTAGGGGTGTGGCGCGATATTGGGGAAGGGATGAGATTTTATATTTCTTCATAAGCATTAATCTTATTTTGTCAATTAGGAACATTCAGCACCCACCCGCTATCAAGGCAGCTGCCTATCATGTCATGCCCTACCTGCACAGGTGTGCTGGCTACTCAAATGATCCAATTAAGGAGGCCATTTAGTCAGCAGCAGCAGAAGTCCTGTGCCTGGACGCTCCAACAGCGGCCAGACACAAGCAGAAGCAGCAGAAGCAGCAGCAGCACCACCTTTTGTTTTTTGGCTGCAGCAGCAGCAGCAGCAGCAGCAAGGCCCACAGGGCTGGCTAGCTGGCTAGCCAGCAAGCAGGTAGCAATGAAAGTAGGAATCTTTCTTTTTAACCCTGTAAGGGGGTGGTGCACTGTACCCGAAGATACTGCCATATCGGGTCAATGCATAGGGCGACGGAAGCAAGCTTCGAAATCGGCCCCCGTTCTCAAAAATCCATTTAATATATGGTCCCCAGATAGGGGACGTATCAGATATTAAACTGATAAGAACAGATTTTTTTTTTTTTTTTTATTGAAAAGGAAATATACAATACATAACCAAGTAAATCATTCAAAAAATTACATATTCATCTGAAAACACATGAATAACACATATTTGACATATACAATATATACAGGAAGCATGTCTTTACATGTACATATAACAAAAAGCTTTCCCTTCATGACTTTCCCTCAGAAAAAATAAATTGCAGCGGATTCTGTCCCTCCAACTCTCCCTTCATATCAGGATATAATCTGTAAGAAAAGAAAAAGAAAGACAAATAAGAATACAATCATAACCAGTACTTCCATTTTTTGTGTTTCCAGATCCCCTCTGCATCATCAGAACCATAGTTTTTCCTATCACATAATACGTAAAGGTAAATTTTACCACGGATCATGCCCAGACATTCCTTCACACTTACTTCAGTTTGATTGAAAATCCTAATATTCCTTACATCCCACAGAACCTCTTTTACACAATTTACTATGAACCATAACACTCTTGCCTTCTCTCTCTCCACTGCACACAAACCAAACATCATCATATTAAAGGATAAGATTTCAATTCCAGTAAGATTTTTAATTAGACCAGACATTTTTCTCCACACAGACTTCGCATAACCACACTCCCAAAACACATGTACATAATTCTCACATCCACCGCAACCATCCCTGGGACACACTTCACTGTCTACCAATCTCCTTCTCCTCTGAAATTCCCTTGTTGGCAGACACCCATGAGCTAACATCCAAGACAAGTCCTTTTGTTTATTTGTCAGTTCCTTGTGACTGACATTTTTCCACACTACCTTACAATCCTTCTCAGACAGACCTCCCACACATTCCACTGTTTCTCTCTGCTCCAACACTTTCATCACCTTCTTACTATCATTCCATTCAGTCACACATTCCAGATTATTTTTCCTGACACACCGCCCTATTCTCTGATAGAACCAAGGAACCTCAAAACTTACAGGTACCCTTAAGTCCCTTTCCATTAGCTTATATTTCAACAACACATTACCAGCCAAATACCTTACCATGCACCCAAACACACATTCCTTCTTACTAACAGCGAGACAAAAACTGACATACTTCACAGCCAGGAACACTTCCACATTCATCATTCCTTTCCCACCATGCATTCTGCTTTTCACCACCTTCCCACGACTCAATTTCTCCATCCTTGAATTCCATAAGAAAACAAAGATCTGCCTGATAATTCTTGCCAGACACCTATCCGGTGGAGGAAACACATAATTAACATAAAGCAAAATAGGAATTATAACAGCTTTAATAACCAGAATCCTTCCCTCAATCGATAAAGTCCTTAAAGACCAGAAGTTTATTTTATTCCCCACCCTCCCCAAAACCCTCTCCCAACTTTCTTTCCCATACAAATCATTATCAAACACCACCCCAAGCACTTCCACACCCCCCTCTCTCACAGGCCACTCGCACAACCCACTCTCTCCCCACCCCTCAAAAAATTTACAACCACTCTTCCCAACATTAAGCTTAAACCCACTCATTAAACAGAAACACTCAATCAATAACTTAGCACGCCTTACCCCTGCCATTGACTTACATACAACAGTAACATCATCCATGTAACCAATCACTCGCATATCCTTCCCATGACTACCAGGTATTTCTATACCCCGCATCACCTTATCTCTCCTAATCATCCCCAACAAAGGCTCAATCATACAAATAAAAAGAATTGGCGACAGGGGACACCCCTGCCGCACTCCAGATTTTATACTCACTTCCCTACTCAGAAAACCATTGACCTGAATCTTACTATAAATGTCCCTATACAAACATTCAATCCACTTCACCATTCTGTCCGGCACATTCATCCTCCTCAAAACCCTAAACAATAAATCATGCACCACCCTATCATACGCTTTTTCAAAATCCACCGTAACAACAGCCACACCTTGCTTCCTAGTTTTACAGTCCCACAATACATCCCTCAGACCTAACAGACATTCAGAAATCCTACGATCAGGCACTGTACACATTTGCTCCTCACCTACCATACAATCAATCACATCCTTTAACCTATTCGCAATAACTTTAGCAATAATTTTGTAATCACAATTCAAGAGCGCTATAGGCCTCCAATTTTTAAGATCCCTCTTATCCCCTTTTTTAAACAATAACACAGTCACACTCTCACTCATACTTTTAGATAACTTCCCTCTCCTAAGTACTTCCTTACACACCTCCCATACATAATCCCCTAACATATCCCAAAACACAAGATAAAATTCCACAGGCAAACCATCACTCCCTGCCACCTTTCCTTTCTTCATCCCATTCACAGCATCCTCCACCTCACTCTTCCTCACATCCTCTTCCATAAAGAACCCATCAATTTCATCCAAACGCTTATCCACATATCCCAAACATTCCTCCTCTAGAGTCACGTCCCGCTCCTTCTCCGTGAATAAAACAGAATAAAACTTCCACACTTCCTCTAACACCTCATCCTTACCAAAGACCTCTACCCCATCATTCGTAAAAACACTCATCATCTCAGTTTTTTTACTGAATGCCTTTTTAAAGAAAAATTTGCTACATTTCTCATCCTTCTCTTTCACTTCAACCCTAGCCTGTGCAATAATCTTCCTTCCATTCCTCTCCAGACACTCATTCACACTTCCACGAGCTTCCTCAATCTCCTTCTCAACACTCATCCCCAAACGCCTCAATTCATACAAATACTCTAACCTTCTTTGCCATCTCTCATACTCTTCTCTATCTTTCCTCCCTTTCTCACACCCTTTTTTAATAAAAAACCTTTTAGTCTCTAACTTCACCCACTCCCACCACTCAACCACACTATAAAATGCATCCTTCCTCAACACCCATCCATCAAAACGCTCCCTATATTCTTGTAATACACATTCATTATCCAATAAAGACACATTCAACTTCCAAACACCCTTTCCATACTCACTTAGACCACCACCTTTTACCACACACTCAATCCAGGCATGATCCGTGAACGGTAACCTCCTCCGTCTGAAATTAGAAACAGACATTAGTTTTGAGACAAAAATGAAATCAATACGCGAACTTGTATTGTTAGAAAAATATGTATAACCGATAGTACCATCATTATGGGCAACAAAGGAATCCTTTAACCCAAATAAATTTACAATCTCTTTAAGCTGCTTACTAGTACTGTCTAAACCAGACCCACCACCCACCGTAGTACTACTCTTATCCCCCTCTGTTATTATACAATTGAAATCCCCTATAAGGAACACATCATCCCTCCCACTCAAAAAGAAATATAATTTCTCAAACACCTCCCCTCTTTCCTTCCTCCCAGTTGGAGCATAAACATTAATTACTTTATATGTGAAACCCCTGAAAATAAAATGCACTAATAATACCCTACCCGGAACAATATGGACAACTTTTTTAACAACAAACTCATTACTTTTGAACAAAATCCCCACCCCCGAATTACGTTCCATTGAACCAGACCATACCGATTGCCCATAAGGCCAGGAGATATTTGGCTCCCCATCCAAGCAGCACTCCTGGAGACCTAGAACATCAAAAGAATATCTAGAAAGTAAATCAAAAATGGCGGATCTCCTTTCTAAAGATCTAATACTGCGGACATTTAGAGAACCAATTGTTAAACTCATTCAAACATTTGAAGGAAAAAAAGGAAATACAAAATCAAGCATTATCAAAAGGAGGCCTAGCCTTTCCCCGACCTCTACCCTTATTTTTTGCCTCCCCTTCCTTAAACTTAAGAGTCTTTGTCAATTTTTTGACTGAACATTCCTCCAAATAACCTGTGCCCAGGGAGGATAAAGAGGAGTCAGAATCAATCTGACATGACGACCCTCCACCTGCCTCCTCCCTTCCCGGGCTAGGAAAGTCCTCAATCCTTTGACTCTGAGGAGTCGGACAGTCATCCTCCGATTCTTCCACCGGCATCTTTCTCTTCAAGGATTCTTTGTCCACAGTCATCTCCTCTGGGGGATCAGAGGCCTCCGAAACAGATGCCCCCGAAACAGACTCCGCCTTCTCCCCCTCTGCCACCAAAGCATCCGGAACAGACCTAGAAATGGAAGGAAAAACAGGGGCAGACTCTGCTTCACTGGTCAGCACGCTAACCTCTGCATCGCCTGCCCTGGCAGCATTGGAGTCCTCAGGAACTGTCCCACCTCGAAGAGCCATTGCATATGATCGGGGTGCCCCGGACTGGTAAGTGGGGCAACTCCTAGCCAGGTGATCCGAAGAACCACAGAAATGACACTTGCGTTTCTCGGGACAGTCTGCAGTGCGGTGATCAGGCTTGTGGCAGTTCCTGCAAACCTGCCCGGTTGTACAGTTCTCTCTGGTATGACCAAAGCAAAAACAGTCCCGGCAAAAACTTGGCATCCCCGGGTAGTGCAGAAACCCCCTGTTGTTCCCTATCGCAAAGTTCTGCGGGGGGTGACAAAAACCTTCAGCACCACCCTCGGGGGCAGGCCTAAACTCCACCCAAAAACGTCTCATGCCTGTGAAAGTCCCCAGGATGTTATTTTTCCTCTCCGCACCAGAAACAGACACACAATACCTTCTTAGAAAGGTCTGGATCTCCTCATCCCGCACAAAAGGGTTGTACATATGCACTACCACTGGAACTTTCTTAGGCCGAGCCTCGCAGGAAATGAATCGGATCCCTTGTAGGTCAGGGTGAGAAGCATTCTCCTTACTCCGGTAGAGACAGGTACGGAGATCATCCAGGTTGTAGAAGGTCACGTCAAAGAATCCTTGGCTGGGAAAGACCTGGACACAGAAGATGGAAGCATGCGGCATCCTCAGCACTCCTTCCACGACCTTCTGCTGGACATGCAAAATCCCGTAGGCACTCCTCTTTTCCTCCTCGATAAACAGCCGTACTGTATTAGGAGCGTTCGGCGCATTAGCCATCCTCTCCGGCAGACCCGTCCTCCGATGATCACCTTCCCGTTATCCTGGGACTAAGCCCTCTCCCCAATAGCAGCAGGTGGGTGAAGCCCAGGCAATAAACCTGGGCGATCCCACAAGGCCGAGGAGAGGGGTACCCGAATACCTTAGGGCAAGACACTTGATCTTAGCCAAAAGGCCGAGAAGCGATAACCGTGAAAGGGGCGGGCCCAACAAGGTCCCCTTCATGGGCACTATCACTGCTTGCTGTCAGGGAGGCTGCCAGACAATTTTCCATGCACACTCTGGGCTGGGGGGCAGTCAACCACCAGTACACACAGCAGAACCTAAACCCATACCATTATTGCTAAGCAGCAAGACAGGGGCCCATTGCACTCCCACGGGGCCTTTTTAAATGCAATCCATAACCCGGATTTGCCAGGAACCCTTCTTACTCCTCCTACTTGCATGTGACACTGGGCTTAGGATCTGCATAGGAAACACACACACAAGCACACACCTACCTTTGTTGCCTGCAGATGCCTCCTTGGCTGTCCCCAAACGGTATCAAACCAACACCCACGGGAAGCTGTAAGCATAGAGGACATGCCTGCACCCCATTGGACTTACCTGTGTGGGTTAAATCCGGGTTATTTGACAACCTATGGCGGTGATGGTTCTGCTCAGGCAGAGCAGTGCTGATGCTCCTCATAAAGCTGTCGCTGCTGTGAAGGTTCTAGGTGACATCACAATCCCTATGGTTACATACACAACAAAGCTGGGTTGTTGTTGTTTACACTCTGCAAGGCCTGTGGAAGTGAGTGACATCATAGCACTGTAGTTCTGAGGGTTCTAGATGGATGCAACAATCTCCTGTTGCTTCTATGAAGGCCATAATAGACGACATCACCAAACAGCTCCATAGTCACATACACAGCAAAGGAGAGATGTTGTTTACACCTAGTGATGTCAGTGGTATTGAGTGACATCACAGCACAGTGCTAAGGCTCCTGGGCCTGGACACAGCAGCGGCTGCAATATCTCAACGGAGAATACGTTTATATATATGTGTGTGTGTGCGCGTATATATATATATATATATATATATATATATATATATATATATATTTCTCCGCCGAAATCACTTTTAAACCCATTTCCACCTTTTTTTCCCTTCTCTTCCTCTTACTTTTTTTTCACGTTTTTTTACGTTTTTCTCCTTTTCGCCTCTTTTCTGGGCGTATTATTCTTCTTTTTCTTCTTTTTTTTCGTCTAATGCATACCCCATCAGTGCAGCAATGCTTATTCAATACCGCCAGCAGATGGAGACACTGGGGGATAATTTTCTAAGGATTTATACTGATTTTTCCTGTCTGAATTTGTCGCACAGAAAGTTGCAGGCCAAATATGTGTGACATTTCTGCGACTTTAGCTTCTAGAGCATTTTTACAACATTATACATAGGTGCTGAATACATAAAAAGCGACTGTTCAGCGACAGACAAGTCGCATCGGCTGAAAGTAGGCCAGAATGTCAGTCCATGTTGGAGCAGGTTTAGATACAGTCTAAAGCATAGATCTCAAAGTCTGTGCACAGAATTTAGCAAGGGCCTCGCACCTTCTGATGCATCAGGTAGGTGCACTATAGCATAGCCTAACCCTCTGTACTTTGGTCTATATTGATGCGGGACATAGACAGCCAGCTGATGACCAATCCATTAGTGCAATGGATGGCTGGAAGCATTTGTCTTTGCCTTTGCAATACCACAGAAGCAATGCATGGTCAATGTACAGCAATGACACACCTGTGTGAACAGCCAGGAGACCCCCCCATGTTATGTTACATAGTTACATAGTTAGTACGGTCGAAAAAAGACATATGTCCATCAAGTTCAACCAGGGAATTAAGGGGTAGGGGTGTGGCGCGATATTGGGGAAGGGATGAGATTTTATATTTCTTCATAAGCATTAATCTTATTTTGTCAATTAGGAACATTCAGCACCCACCCGCTATCAAGGCAGCTGCCTATCATGTCATGCCCTACCTGCACAGGTGTGCTGGCTACTCAAATGATCCAATTAAGGAGGCCATTTAGTCAGCAGCAGCAGAAGTCCTGTGCCTGGACGCTCCAACAGCGGCCAGACACAAGCAGAAGCAGCAGAAGCAGCAGCAGCACCACCTTTTGTTTTTTGGCTGCAGCAGCAGCAGCAGCAGCAGCAAGGCCCACAGGGCTGGCTAGCTGGCTAGCCAGCAAGCAGGTAGCAATGAAAGTAGGAATCTTTCTTTTTAACCCTGTAAGGGGGTGGTGCACTGTACCCGAAGATACTGCCATATCGGGTCAATGCATAGGGCGACGGAAGCAAGCTTCGAAATCGGCCCCCGTTCTCAAAAATCCATTTAATATATGGTCCCCAGATAGGGGACGTATCAGATATTAAACTGATAAGAACAGATACTACACTTGATCTTAGCCAAAAGGCCGAGAAGCGATAACCGTGAAAGGGGCGGGCCCAACAAGGTCCCCTTCATGGGCACTATCACTGCTTGCTGTCAGGGAGGCTGCCAGACAATTTTCCATGCACACTCTGGGCTGGGGGGCAGTCAACCACCAGTACACACAGCAGAACCTAAACCCATACCATTATTGCTAAGCAGCAAGACAGGGGCCCATTGCACTCCCACGGGGCCTTTTTAAATGCAATCCATAACCCGGATTTGCCAGGAACCCTTCTTACTCCTCCTACTTGCATGTGACACTGGGCTTAGGATCTGCATAGGAAACACACACACAAGCACACACCTACCTTTGTTGCCTGCAGATGCCTCCTTGGCTGTCCCCAAACGGTATCAAACCAACACCCACGGGAAGCTGTAAGCATAGAGGACATGCCTGCACCCCATTGGACTTACCTGTGTGGGTTAAATCCGGGTTATTTGACAACCTATGGCGGTGATGGTTCTGCTCAGGCAGAGCAGTGCTGATGCTCCTCATAAAGCTGTCGCTGCTGTGAAGGTTCTAGGTGACATCACAATCCCTATGGTTACATACACAACAAAGCTGGGTTGTTGTTGTTTACACTCTGCAAGGCCTGTGGAAGTGAGTGACATCATAGCACTGTAGTTCTGAGGGTTCTAGATGGATGCAACAATCTCCTGTTGCTTCTATGAAGGCCATAATAGACGACATCACCAAACAGCTCCATAGTCACATACACAGCAAAGGAGAGATGTTGTTTACACCTAGTGATGTCAGTGGTATTGAGTGACATCACAGCACAGTGCTAAGGCTCCTGGGCCTGGACACAGCAGCGGCTGCAATATCTCAACGGAGAATACGTTTATATATATGTGTGTGTGTGCGCGTATATATATATATATATATATATATATATATATATATATATATATATATTTCTCCGCCGAAATCACTTTTAAACCCATTTCCACCTTTTTTTCCCTTCTCTTCCTCTTACTTTTTTTTCACGTTTTTTTACGTTTTTCTCCTTTTCGCCTCTTTTCTGGGCGTATTATTCTTCTTTTTCTTCTTTTTTTTCGTCTAATGCATACCCCATCAGTGCAGCAATGCTTATTCAATACCGCCAGCAGATGGAGACACTGGGGGATAATTTTCTAAGGATTTATACTGATTTTTCCTGTCTGAATTTGTCGCACAGAAAGTTGCAGGCCAAATATGTGTGACATTTCTGCGACTTTAGCTTCTAGAGCATTTTTACAACATTATACATAGGTGCTGAATACATAAAAAGCGACTGTTCAGCGACAGACAAGTCGCATCGGCTGAAAGTAGGCCAGAATGTCAGTCCATGTTGGAGCAGGTTTAGATACAGTCTAAAGCATAGATCTCAAAGTCTGTGCACAGAATTTAGCAAGGGCCTCGCACCTTCTGATGCATCAGGTAGGTGCACTATAGCATAGCCTAACCCTCTGTACTTTGGTCTATATTGATGCGGGACATAGACAGCCAGCTGATGACCAATCCATTAGTGCAATGGATGGCTGGAAGCATTTGTCTTTGCCTTTGCAATACCACAGAAGCAATGCATGGTCAATGTACAGCAATGACACACCTGTGTGAACAGCCAGGAGACCCCCCCATGTTATGTTACATAGTTACATAGTTAGTACGGTCGAAAAAAGACATATGTCCATCAAGTTCAACCAGGGAATTAAGGGGTAGGGGTGTGGCGCGATATTGGGGAAGGGATGAGATTTTATATTTCTTCATAAGCATTAATCTTATTTTGTCAATTAGGAACATTCAGCACCCACCCGCTATCAAGGCAGCTGCCTATCATGTCATGCCCTACCTGCACAGGTGTGCTGGCTACTCAAATGATCCAATTAAGGAGGCCATTTAGTCAGCAGCAGCAGAAGTCCTGTGCCTGGACGCTCCAACAGCGGCCAGACACAAGCAGAAGCAGCAGAAGCAGCAGCAGCACCACCTTTTGTTTTTTGGCTGCAGCAGCAGCAGCAGCAGCAGCAAGGCCCACAGGGCTGGCTAGCTGGCTAGCCAGCAAGCAGGTAGCAATGAAAGTAGGAATCTTTCTTTTTAACCCTGTAAGGGGGTGGTGCACTGTACCCGAAGATACTGCCATATCGGGTCAATGCATAGGGCGACGGAAGCAAGCTTCGAAATCGGCCCCCGTTCTCAAAAATCCATTTAATATATGGTCCCCAGATAGGGGACGTATCAGATATTAAACTGATAAGAACAGATACTACACTTGATCTTAGCCAAAAGGCCGAGAAGCGATAACCGTGAAAGGGGCGGGCCCAACAAGGTCCCCTTCATGGGCACTATCACTGCTTGCTGTCAGGGAGGCTGCCAGACAATTTTCCATGCACACTCTGGGCTGGGGGGCAGTCAACCACCAGTACACACAGCAGAACCTAAACCCATACCATTATTGCTAAGCAGCAAGACAGGGGCCCATTGCACTCCCACGGGGCCTTTTTAAATGCAATCCATAACCCGGATTTGCCAGGAACCCTTCTTACTCCTCCTACTTGCATGTGACACTGGGCTTAGGATCTGCATAGGAAACACACACACAAGCACACACCTACCTTTGTTGCCTGCAGATGCCTCCTTGGCTGTCCCCAAACGGTATCAAACCAACACCCACGGGAAGCTGTAAGCATAGAGGACATGCCTGCACCCCATTGGACTTACCTGTGTGGGTTAAATCCGGGTTATTTGACAACCTATGGCGGTGATGGTTCTGCTCAGGCAGAGCAGTGCTGATGCTCCTCATAAAGCTGTCGCTGCTGTGAAGGTTCTAGGTGACATCACAATCCCTATGGTTACATACACAACAAAGCTGGGTTGTTGTTGTTTACACTCTGCAAGGCCTGTGGAAGTGAGTGACATCATAGCACTGTAGTTCTGAGGGTTCTAGATGGATGCAACAATCTCCTGTTGCTTCTATGAAGGCCATAATAGACGACATCACCAAACAGCTCCATAGTCACATACACAGCAAAGGAGAGATGTTGTTTACACCTAGTGATGTCAGTGGTATTGAGTGACATCACAGCACAGTGCTAAGGCTCCTGGGCCTGGACACAGCAGCGGCTGCAATATCTCAACGGAGAATACGTTTATATATATGTGTGTGTGTGCGCGTATATATATATATATATATATATATATATATATATATATATATATATTTCTCCGCCGAAATCACTTTTAAACCCATTTCCACCTTTTTTTCCCTTCTCTTCCTCTTACTTTTTTTTCACGTTTTTTTACGTTTTTCTCCTTTTCGCCTCTTTTCTGGGCGTATTATTCTTCTTTTTCTTCTTTTTTTTCGTCTAATGCATACCCCATCAGTGCAGCAATGCTTATTCAATACCGCCAGCAGATGGAGACACTGGGGGATAATTTTCTAAGGATTTATACTGATTTTTCCTGTCTGAATTTGTCGCACAGAAAGTTGCAGGCCAAATATGTGTGACATTTCTGCGACTTTAGCTTCTAGAGCATTTTTACAACATTATACATAGGTGCTGAATACATAAAAAGCGACTGTTCAGCGACAGACAAGTCGCATCGGCTGAAAGTAGGCCAGAATGTCAGTCCATGTTGGAGCAGGTTTAGATACAGTCTAAAGCATAGATCTCAAAGTCTGTGCACAGAATTTAGCAAGGGCCTCGCACCTTCTGATGCATCTGATGCATCAGGTAGGTGCACTATAGCATAGCCTAACCCTCTGTACTTTGGTCTATATTGATGCGGGACATAGACAGCCAGCTGATGACCAATCCATTAGTGCAATGGATGGCTGGAAGCATTTGTCTTTGCCTTTGCAATACCACAGAAGCAATGCATGGTCAATGTACAGCAATGACACACCTGTGTGAACAGCCAGGAGACCCCCCCATGTTATGTTACATAGTTACATAGTTAGTACGGTCGAAAAAAGACATATGTCCATCAAGTTCAACCAGGGAATTAAGGGGTAGGGGTGTGGCGCGATATTGGGGAAGGGATGAGATTTTATATTTCTTCATAAGCATTAATCTTATTTTGTCAATTAGGAACATTCAGCACCCACCCGCTATCAAGGCAGCTGCCTATCATGTCATGCCCTACCTGCACAGGTGTGCTGGCTACTCAAATGATCCAATTAAGGAGGCCATTTAGTCAGCAGCAGCAGAAGTCCTGTGCCTGGACGCTCCAACAGCGGCCAGACACAAGCAGAAGCAGCAGAAGCAGCAGCAGCACCACCTTTTGTTTTTTGGCTGCAGCAGCAGCAGCAGCAGCAGCAAGGCCCACAGGGCTGGCTAGCTGGCTAGCCAGCAAGCAGGTAGCAATGAAAGTAGGAATCTTTCTTTTTAACCCTGTAAGGGGGTGGTGCACTGTACCCGAAGATACTGCCATATCGGGTCAATGCATAGGGCGACGGAAGCAAGCTTCGAAATCGGCCCCCGTTCTCAAAAATCCATTTAATATATGGTCCCCAGATAGGGGACGTATCAGATATTAAACTGATAAGAACAGATACTACACTTGATCTTAGCCAAAAGGCCGAGAAGCGATAACCGTGAAAGGGGCGGGCCCAACAAGGTCCCCTTCATGGGCACTATCACTGCTTGCTGTCAGGGAGGCTGCCAGACAATTTTCCATGCACACTCTGGGCTGGGGGGCAGTCAACCACCAGTACACACAGCAGAACCTAAACCCATACCATTATTGCTAAGCAGCAAGACAGGGGCCCATTGCACTCCCACGGGGCCTTTTTAAATGCAATCCATAACCCGGATTTGCCAGGAACCCTTCTTACTCCTCCTACTTGCATGTGACACTGGGCTTAGGATCTGCATAGGAAACACACACACAAGCACACACCTACCTTTGTTGCCTGCAGATGCCTCCTTGGCTGTCCCCAAACGGTATCAAACCAACACCCACGGGAAGCTGTAAGCATAGAGGACATGCCTGCACCCCATTGGACTTACCTGTGTGGGTTAAATCCGGGTTATTTGACAACCTATGGCGGTGATGGTTCTGCTCAGGCAGAGCAGTGCTGATGCTCCTCATAAAGCTGTCGCTGCTGTGAAGGTTCTAGGTGACATCACAATCCCTATGGTTACATACACGACAAAGCTGGGTTGTTGTTGTTTACACTCTGCAAGGCCTGTGGAAGTGAGTGACATCATAGCACTGTAGTTCTGAGGGTTCTAGATGGATGCAACAATCTCCTGTTGCTTCTATGAAGGCCATAATAGACGACATCACCAAACAGCTCCATAGTCACATACACAGCAAAGGAGAGATGTTGTTTACACCTAGTGATGTCAGTGGTATTGAGTGACATCACAGCACAGTGCTAAGGCTCCTGGGCCTGGACACAGCAGCGGCTGCAATATCTCAACGGAGAATACGTTTATATATATGTGTGTGTGTGCGCGTATATATATATATATATATATATATATATATATATATATATATTTCTCCGCCGAAATCACTTTTAAACCCATTTCCACCTTTTTTTCCCTTCTCTTCCTCTTACTTTTTTTTCACGTTTTTTTACGTTTTTCTCCTTTTCGCCTCTTTTCTGGGCGTATTATTCTTCTTTTTCTTCTTTTTTTTCGTCTAATGCATACCCCATCAGTGCAGCAATGCTTATTCAATACCGCCAGCAGATGGAGACACTGGGGGATAATTTTCTAAGGATTTATACTGATTTTTCCTGTCTGAATTTGTCGCACAGAAAGTTGCAGGCCAAATATGTGTGACATTTCTGCGACTTTAGCTTCTAGAGCATTTTTACAACATTATACATAGGTGCTGAATACATAAAAAGCGACTGTTCAGCGACAGACAAGTCGCATCGGCTGAAAGTAGGCCAGAATGTCAGTCCATGTTGGAGCAGGTTTAGATACAGTCTAAAGCATAGATCTCAAAGTCTGTGCACAGAATTTAGCAAGGGCCTCGCACCTTCTGATGCATCAGGTAGGTGCACTATAGCATAGCCTAACCCTCTGTACTTTGGTCTATATTGATGCGGGACATAGACAGCCAGCTGATGACCAATCCATTAGTGCAATGGATGGCTGGAAGCATTTGTCTTTGCCTTTGCAATACCACAGAAGCAATGCATGGTCAATGTACAGCAATGACACACCTGTGTGAACAGCCAGGAGACCCCCCCATGTTATGTTACATAGTTACATAGTTAGTACGGTCGAAAAAAGACATATGTCCATCAAGTTCAACCAGGGAATTAAGGGGTAGGGGTGTGGCGCGATATTGGGGAAGGGATGAGATTTTATATTTCTTCATAAGCATTAATCTTATTTTGTCAATTAGGAACATTCAGCACCCACCCGCTATCAAGGCAGCTGCCTATCATGTCATGCCCTACCTGCACAGGTGTGCTGGCTACTCAAATGATCCAATTAAGGAGGCCATTTAGTCAGCAGCAGCAGAAGTCCTGTGCCTGGACGCTCCAACAGCGGCCAGACACAAGCAGAAGCAGCAGAAGCAGCAGCAGCACCACCTTTTGTTTTTTGGCTGCAGCAGCAGCAGCAGCAGCAGCAAGGCCCACAGGGCTGGCTAGCTGGCTAGCCAGCAAGCAGGTAGCAATGAAAGTAGGAATCTTTCTTTTTAACCCTGTAAGGGGGTGGTGCACTGTACCCGAAGATACTGCCATATCGGGTCAATGCATAGGGCGACGGAAGCAAGCTTCGAAATCGGCCCCCGTTCTCAAAAATCCATTTAATATATGGTCCCCAGATAGGGGACGTATCAGATATTAAACTGATAAGAACAGATACTACACTTGATCTTAGCCAAAAGGCCGAGAAGCGATAACCGTGAAAGGGGCGGGCCCAACAAGGTCCCCTTCATGGGCACTATCACTGCTTGCTGTCAGGGAGGCTGCCAGACAATTTTCCATGCACACTCTGGGCTGGGGGGCAGTCAACCACCAGTACACACAGCAGAACCTAAACCCATACCATTATTGCTAAGCAGCAAGACAGGGGCCCATTGCACTCCCACGGGGCCTTTTTAAATGCAATCCATAACCCGGATTTGCCAGGAACCCTTCTTACTCCTCCTACTTGCATGTGACACTGGGCTTAGGATCTGCATAGGAAACACACACACAAGCACACACCTACCTTTGTTGCCTGCAGATGCCTCCTTGGCTGTCCCCAAACGGTATCAAACCAACACCCACGGGAAGCTGTAAGCATAGAGGACATGCCTGCACCCCATTGGACTTACCTGTGTGGGTTAAATCCGGGTTATTTGACAACCTATGGCGGTGATGGTTCTGCTCAGGCAGAGCAGTGCTGATGCTCCTCATAAAGCTGTCGCTGCTGTGAAGGTTCTAGGTGACATCACAATCCCTATGGTTACATACACAACAAAGCTGGGTTGTTGTTGTTTACACTCTGCAAGGCCTGTGGAAGTGAGTGACATCATAGCACTGTAGTTCTGAGGGTTCTAGATGGATGCAACAATCTCCTGTTGCTTCTATGAAGGCCATAATAGACGACATCACCAAACAGCTCCATAGTCACATACACAGCAAAGGAGAGATGTTGTTTACACCTAGTGATGTCAGTGGTATTGAGTGACATCACAGCACAGTGCTAAGGCTCCTGGGCCTGGACACAGCAGCGGCTGCAATATCTCAACGGAGAATACGTTTATATATATGTGTGTGTGTGCGCGTATATATATATATATATATATATATATATATATATATATATATATTTCTCCGCCGAAATCACTTTTAAACCCATTTCCACCTTTTTTTCCCTTCTCTTCCTCTTACTTTTTTTTCACGTTTTTTTACGTTTTTCTCCTTTTCGCCTCTTTTCTGGGCGTATTATTCTTCTTTTTCTTCTTTTTTTTCGTCTAATGCATACCCCATCAGTGCAGCAATGCTTATTCAATACCGCCAGCAGATGGAGACACTGGGGGATAATTTTCTAAGGATTTATACTGATTTTTCCTGTCTGAATTTGTCGCACAGAAAGTTGCAGGCCAAATATGTGTGACATTTCTGCGACTTTAGCTTCTAGAGCATTTTTACAACATTATACATAGGTGCTGAATACATAAAAAGCGACTGTTCAGCGACAGACAAGTCGCATCGGCTGAAAGTAGGCCAGAATGTCAGTCCATGTTGGAGCAGGTTTAGATACAGTCTAAAGCATAGATCTCAAAGTCTGTGCACAGAATTTAGCAAGGGCCTCGCACCTTCTGATGCATCAGGTAGGTGCACTATAGCATAGCCTAACCCTCTGTACTTTGGTCTATATTGATGCGGGACATAGACAGCCAGCTGATGACCAATCCATTAGTGCAATGGATGGCTGGAAGCATTTGTCTTTGCCTTTGCAATACCACAGAAGCAATGCATGGTCAATGTACAGCAATGACACACCTGTGTGAACAGCCAGGAGACCCCCCCATGTTATGTTACATAGTTACATAGTTAGTACGGTCGAAAAAAGACATATGTCCATCAAGTTCAACCAGGGAATTAAGGGGTAGGGGTGTGGCGCGATATTGGGGAAGGGATGAGATTTTATATTTCTTCATAAGCATTAATCTTATTTTGTCAATTAGGAACATTCAGCACCCACCCGCTATCAAGGCAGCTGCCTATCATGTCATGCCCTACCTGCACAGGTGTGCTGGCTACTCAAATGATCCAATTAAGGAGGCCATTTAGTCAGCAGCAGCAGAAGTCCTGTGCCTGGACGCTCCAACAGCGGCCAGACACAAGCAGAAGCAGCAGAAGCAGCAGCAGCACCACCTTTTGTTTTTTGGCTGCAGCAGCAGCAGCAGCAGCAGCAAGGCCCACAGGGCTGGCTAGCTGGCTAGCCAGCAAGCAGGTAGCAATGAAAGTAGGAATCTTTCTTTTTAACCCTGTAAGGGGGTGGTGCACTGTACCCGAAGATACTGCCATATCGGGTCAATGCATAGGGCGACGGAAGCAAGCTTCGAAATCGGCCCCCGTTCTCAAAAATCCATTTAATATATGGTCCCCAGATAGGGGACGTATCAGATATTAAACTGATAAGAACAGATACTACACTTGATCTTAGCCAAAAGGCCGAGAAGCGATAACCGTGAAAGGGGCGGGCCCAACAAGGTCCCCTTCATGGGCACTATCACTGCTTGCTGTCAGGGAGGCTGCCAGACAATTTTCCATGCACACTCTGGGCTGGGGGGCAGTCAACCACCAGTACACACAGCAGAACCTAAACCCATACCATTATTGCTAAGCAGCAAGACAGGGGCCCATTGCACTCCCACGGGGCCTTTTTAAATGCAATCCATAACCCGGATTTGCCAGGAACCCTTCTTACTCCTCCTACTTGCATGTGACACTGGGCTTAGGATCTGCATAGGAAACACACACACAAGCACACACCTACCTTTGTTGCCTGCAGATGCCTCCTTGGCTGTCCCCAAACGGTATCAAACCAACACCCACGGGAAGCTGTAAGCATAGAGGACATGCCTGCACCCCATTGGACTTACCTGTGTGGGTTAAATCCGGGTTATTTGACAACCTATGGCGGTGATGGTTCTGCTCAGGCAGAGCAGTGCTGATGCTCCTCATAAAGCTGTCGCTGCTGTGAAGGTTCTAGGTGACATCACAATCCCTATGGTTACATACACAACAAAGCTGGGTTGTTGTTGTTTACACTCTGCAAGGCCTGTGGAAGTGAGTGACATCATAGCACTGTAGTTCTGAGGGTTCTAGATGGATGCAACAATCTCCTGTTGCTTCTATGAAGGCCATAATAGACGACATCACCAAACAGCTCCATAGTCACATACACAGCAAAGGAGAGATGTTGTTTACACCTAGTGATGTCAGTGGTATTGAGTGACATCACAGCACAGTGCTAAGGCTCCTGGGCCTGGACACAGCAGCGGCTGCAATATCTCAACGGAGAATACGTTTATATATATGTGTGTGTGTGCGCGTATATATATATATATATATATATATATATATATATTTCTCCGCCGAAATCACTTTTAAACCCATTTCCACCTTTTTTTCCCTTCTCTTCCTCTTACTTTTTTTTCACGTTTTTTTACGTTTTTCTCCTTTTCGCCTCTTTTCTGGGCGTATTATTCTTCTTTTTCTTCTTTTTTTTCGTCTAATGCATACCCCATCAGTGCAGCAATGCTTATTCAATACCGCCAGCAGATGGAGACACTGGGGGATAATTTTCTAAGGATTTATACTGATTTTTCCTGTCTGAATTTGTCGCACAGAAAGTTGCAGGCCAAATATGTGTGACATTTCTGCGACTTTAGCTTCTAGAGCATTTTTACAACATTATACATAGGTGCTGAATACATAAAAAGCGACTGTTCAGCGACAGACAAGTCGCATCGGCTGAAAGTAGGCCAGAATGTCAGTCCATGTTGGAGCAGGTTTAGATACAGTCTAAAGCATAGATCTCAAAGTCTGTGCACAGAATTTAGCAAGGGCCTCGCACCTTCTGATGCATCAGGTAGGTGCACTATAGCATAGCCTAACCCTCTGTACTTTGGTCTATATTGATGCGGGACATAGACAGCCAGCTGATGACCAATCCATTAGTGCAATGGATGGCTGGAAGCATTTGTCTTTGCCTTTGCAATACCACAGAAGCAATGCATGGTCAATGTGCAGCAATGACACACCTGTGTGAACAGCCAGGAGACCCCCCCATGTTATGTTACATAGTTACATAGTTAGTACGGTCGAAAAAAGACATATGTCCATCAAGTTCAACCAGGGAATTAAGGGGTAGGGGTGTGGCGCGATATTGGGGAAGGGATGAGATTTTATATTTCTTCATAAGCATTAATCTTATTTTGTCAATTAGGAACATTCAGCACCCACCCGCTATCAAGGCAGCTGCCTATCATGTCATGCCCTACCTGCACAGGTGTGCTGGCTACTCAAATGATCCAATTAAGGAGGCCATTTAGTCAGCAGCAGCAGAAGTCCTGTGCCTGGACGCTCCAACAGCGGCCAGACACAAGCAGAAGCAGCAGAAGCAGCAGCAGCACCACCTTTTGTTTTTTGGCTGCAGCAGCAGCAGCAGCAGCAGCAAGGCCCACAGGGCTGGCTAGCTGGCTAGCCAGCAAGCAGGTAGCAATGAAAGTAGGAATCTTTCTTTTTAACCCTGTAAGGGGGTGGTGCACTGTACCCGAAGATACTGCCATATCGGGTCAATGCATAGGGCGACGGAAGCAAGCTTCGAAATCGGCCCCCGTTCTCAAAAATCCATTTAATATATGGTCCCCAGATAGGGGACGTATCAGATATTAAACTGATAAGAACAGATACTACACTTGATCTTAGCCAAAAGGCCGAGAAGCGATAACCGTGAAAGGGGCGGGCCCAACAAGGTCCCCTTCATGGGCACTATCACTGCTTGCTGTCAGGGAGGCTGCCAGACAATTTTCCATGCACACTCTGGGCTGGGGGGCAGTCAACCACCAGTACACACAGCAGAACCTAAACCCATACCATTATTGCTAAGCAGCAAGACAGGGGCCCATTGCACTCCCACGGGGCCTTTTTAAATGCAATCCATAACCCGGATTTGCCAGGAACCCTTCTTACTCCTCCTACTTGCATGTGACACTGGGCTTAGGATCTGCATAGGAAACACACACACAAGCACACACCTACCTTTGTTGCCTGCAGATGCCTCCTTGGCTGTCCCCAAACGGTATCAAACCAACACCCACGGGAAGCTGTAAGCATAGAGGACATGCCTGCACCCCATTGGACTTACCTGTGTGGGTTAAATCCGGGTTATTTGACAACCTATGGCGGTGATGGTTCTGCTCAGGCAGAGCAGTGCTGATGCTCCTCATAAAGCTGTCGCTGCTGTGAAGGTTCTAGGTGACATCACAATCCCTATGGTTACATACACAACAAAGCTGGGTTGTTGTTGTTTACACTCTGCAAGGCCTGTGGAAGTGAGTGACATCATAGCACTGTAGTTCTGAGGGTTCTAGATGGATGCAACAATCTCCTGTTGCTTCTATGAAGGCCATAATAGACGACATCACCAAACAGCTCCATAGTCACATACACAGCAAAGGAGAGATGTTGTTTACACCTAGTGATGTCAGTGGTATTGAGTGACATCACAGCACAGTGCTAAGGCTCCTGGGCCTGGACACAGCAGCGGCTGCAATATCTCAACGGAGAATACGTTTATATATATGTGTGTGTGTGCGCGTATATATATATATATATATATATATATATATATATATATATATATATATTTCTCCGCCGAAATCACTTTTAAACCCATTTCCACCTTTTTTTCCCTTCTCATCCTCTTACTTTTTTTTCACGTTTTTTTACGTTTTTCTCCTTTTCGCCTCTTTTCTGGGCGTATTATTCTTCTTTTTCTTCTTTTTTTTCGTCTAATGCATACCCCATCAGTGCAGCAATGCTTATTCAATACCGCCAGCAGATGGAGACACTGGGGGATAATTTTCTAAGGATTTATACTGATTTTTCCTGTCTGAATTTGTCGCACAGAAAGTTGCAGGCCAAATATGTGTGACATTTCTGCGACTTTAGCTTCTAGAGCATTTTTACAACATTATACATAGGTGCTGAATACATAAAAAGCGACTGTTCAGCGACAGACAAGTCGCATCGGCTGAAAGTAGGCCAGAATGTCAGTCCATGTTGGAGCAGGTTTAGATACAGTCTAAAGCATAGATCTCAAAGTCTGTGCACAGAATTTAGCAAGGGCCTCGCACCTTCTGATGCATCAGGTAGGTGCACTATAGCATAGCCTAACCCTCTGTACTTTGGTCTATATTGATGCGGGACATAGACAGCCAGCTGATGACCAATCCATTAGTGCAATGGATGGCTGGAAGCATTTGTCTTTGCCTTTGCAATACCACAGAAGCAATGCATGGTCAATGTACAGCAATGACACACCTGTGTGAACAGCCAGGAGACCCCCCCATGTTATGTTACATAGTTACATAGTTAGTACGGTCGAAAAAAGACATATGTCCATCAAGTTCAACCAGGGAATTAAGGGGTAGGGGTGTGGCGCGATATTGGGGAAGGGATGAGATTTTATATTTCTTCATAAGCATTAATCTTATTTTGGGAACATTCAGCACCCACCCGCTATCAAGGCAGCTGCCTATCATGTCATGCCCTACCTGCACAGGTGTGCTGGCTACTCAAATGATCCAATTAAGGAGGCCATTTAGTCAGCAGCAGCAGAAGTCCTGTGCCTGGACGCTCCAACAGCGGCCAGACACAAGCAGAAGCAGCAGAAGCAGCAGCAGCACCACCTTTTGTTTTTTGGCTGCAGCAGCAGCAGCAGCAGCAGCAAGGCCCACAGGGCTGGCTAGCTGGCTAGCCAGCAAGCAGGTAGCAATGAAAGTAGGAATCTTTCTTTTTAACCCTGTAAGGGGGTGGTGCACTGTACCCGAAGATACTGCCATATCGGGTCAATGCATAGGGCGACGGAAGCAAGCTTCGAAATCGGCCCCCGTTCTCAAAAATCCATTTAATATATGGTCCCCAGATAGGGGACGTATCAGATATTAAACTGATAAGAACAGATACTACACTTGATCTTAGCCAAAAGGCCGAGAAGCGATAACCGTGAAAGGGGCGGGCCCAACAAGGTCCCCTTCATGGGCACTATCACTGCTTGCTGTCAGGGAGGCTGCCAGACAATTTTCCATGCACACTCTGGGCTGGGGGGCAGTCAACCACCAGTACACACAGCAGAACCTAAACCCATACCATTATTGCTAAGCAGCAAGACAGGGGCCCATTGCACTCCCACGGGGCCTTTTTAAATGCAATCCATAACCCGGATTTGCCAGGAACCCTTCTTACTCCTCCTACTTGCATGTGACACTGGGCTTAGGATCTGCATAGGAAACACACACACAAGCACACACCTACCTTTGTTGCCTGCAGATGCCTCCTTGGCTGTCCCCAAACGGTATCAAACCAACACCCACGGGAAGCTGTAAGCATAGAGGACATGCCTGCACCCCATTGGACTTACCTGTGTGGGTTAAATCCGGGTTATTTGACAACCTATGGCGGTGATGGTTCTGCTCAGGCAGAGCAGTGCTGATGCTCCTCATAAAGCTGTCGCTGCTGTGAAGGTTCTAGGTGACATCACAAATCCCTTTGGTTACATACACAACAAAGCTGGGTTGTTGTTGTTTACACTCTGCAAGGCCTGTGGAAGTGAGTGACATCATAGCACTGTAGTTCTGAGGGTTCTAGATGGATGCAACAATCTCCTGTTGCTTCTATGAAGGCCATAATAGACGACATCACCAAACAGCTCCATAGTCACATACACAGCAAAGGAGAGATGTTGTTTACACCTAGTGATGTCAGTGGTATTGAGTGACATCACAGCACAGTGCTAAGGCTCCTGGGCCTGGACACAGCAGCGGCTGCAATATCTCAACGGAGAATACGTTTATATATATGTGTGTGTGTGCGCGTATATATATATATATATATATATATATATATATATATATATATATATTTCTCCGCCGAAATCACTTTTAAACCCATTTCCACCTTTTTTTCCCTTCTCTTCCTCTTACTTTTTTTTCACGTTTTTTTACGTTTTTCTCCTTTTCGCCTCTTTTCTGGGCGTATTATTCTTCTTTTTCTTCTTTTTTTTCGTCTAATGCATACCCCATCAGTGCAGCAATGCTTATTCAATACCGCCAGCAGATGGAGACACTGGGGGATAATTTTCTAAGGATTTATACTGATTTTTCCTGTCTGAATTTGTCGCACAGAAAGTTGCAGGCCAAATATGTGTGACATTTCTGCGACTTTAGCTTCTAGAGCATTTTTACAACATTATACATAGGTGCTGAATACATAAAAAGCGACTGTTCAGCGACAGACAAGTCGCATCGGCTGAAAGTAGGCCAGAATGTCAGTCCATGTTGGAGCAGGTTTAGATACAGTCTAAAGCATAGATCTCAAAGTCTGTGCACAGAATTTAGCAAGGGCCTCGCACCTTCTGATGCATCAGGTAGGTGCACTATAGCATAGCCTAACCCTCTGTACTTTGGTCTATATTGATGCGGGACATAGACAGCCAGCTGATGACCAATCCATTAGTGCAATGGATGGCTGGAAGCATTTGTCTTTGCCTTTGCAATACCACAGAAGCAATGCATGGTCAATGTGCAGCAATGACACACCTGTGTGAACAGCCAGGAGACCCCCCCATGTTATGTTACATAGTTACATAGTTAGTACGGTCGAAAAAAGACATATGTCCATCAAGTTCAACCAGGGAATTAAGGGGTAGGGGTGTGGCGCGATATTGGGGAAGGGATGAGATTTTATATTTCTTCATAAGCATTAATCTTATTTTGTCAATTAGGAACATTCAGCACCCACCCGCTATCAAGGCAGCTGCCTATCATGTCATGCCCTACCTGCACAGGTGTGCTGGCTACTCAAATGATCCAATTAAGGAGGCCATTTAGTCAGCAGCAGCAGAAGTCCTGTGCCTGGACGCTCCAACAGCGGCCAGACACAAGCAGAAGCAGCAGAAGCAGCAGCAGCACCACCTTTTGTTTTTTGGCTGCAGCAGCAGCAGCAGCAGCAGCAAGGCCCACAGGGCTGGCTAGCTGGCTAGCCAGCAAGCAGGTAGCAATGAAAGTAGGAATCTTTCTTTTTAACCCTGTAAGGGGGTGGTGCACTGTACCCGAAGATACTGCCATATCGGGTCAATGCATAGGGCGACGGAAGCAAGCTTCGAAATCGGCCCCCGTTCTCAAAAATCCATTTAATATATGGTCCCCAGATAGGGGACGTATCAGATATTAAACTGATAAGAACAGATACTACACTTGATCTTAGCCAAAAGGCCGAGAAGCGATAACCGTGAAAGGGGCGGGCCCAACAAGGTCCCCTTCATGGGCACTATCACTGCTTGCTGTCAGGGAGGCTGCCAGACAATTTTCCATGCACACTCTGGGCTGGGGGGCAGTCAACCACCAGTACACACAGCAGAACCTAAACCCATACCATTATTGCTAAGCAGCAAGACAGGGGCCCATTGCACTCCCACGGGGCCTTTTTAAATGCAATCCATAACCCGGATTTGCCAGGAACCCTTCTTACTCCTCCTACTTGCATGTGACACTGGGCTTAGGATCTGCATAGGAAACACACACACAAGCACACACCTACCTTTGTTGCCTGCAGATGCCTCCTTGGCTGTCCCCAAACGGTATCAAACCAACACCCACGGGAAGCTGTAAGCATAGAGGACATGCCTGCACCCCATTGGACTTACCTGTGTGGGTTAAATCCGGGTTATTTGACAACCTATGGCGGTGATGGTTCTGCTCAGGCAGAGCAGTGCTGATGCTCCTCATAAAGCTGTCGCTGCTGTGAAGGTTCTAGGTGACATCACAATCCCTATGGTTACATACACAACAAAGCTGGGTTGTTGTTGTTTACACTCTGCAAGGCCTGTGGAAGTGAGTGACATCATAGCACTGTAGTTCTGAGGGTTCTAGATGGATGCAACAATCTCCTGTTGCTTCTATGAAGGCCATAATAGACGACATCACCAAACAGCTCCATAGTCACATACACAGCAAAGGAGAGATGTTGTTTACACCTAGTGATGTCAGTGGTATTGAGTGACATCACAGCACAGTGCTAAGGCTCCTGGGCCTGGACACAGCAGCGGCTGCAATATCTCAACGGAGAATACGTTTATATATATGTGTGTGTGTGCGCGTATATATATATATATATATATATATATATATATATATATATATATTTCTCCGCCGAAATCACTTTTAAACCCATTTCCACCTTTTTTTCCCTTCTCTTCCTCTTACTTTTTTTTCACGTTTTTTTACGTTTTTCTCCTTTTCGCCTCTTTTCTGGGCGTATTATTCTTCTTTTTCTTCTTTTTTTTCGTCTAATGCATACCCCATCAGTGCAGCAATGCTTATTCAATACCGCCAGCAGATGGAGACACTGGGGGATAATTTTCTAAGGATTTATACTGATTTTTCCTGTCTGAATTTGTCGCACAGAAAGTTGCAGGCCAAATATGTGTGACATTTCTGCGACTTTAGCTTCTAGAGCATTTTTACAACATTATACATAGGTGCTGAATACATAAAAAGCGACTGTTCAGCGACAGACAAGTCGCATCGGCTGAAAGTAGGCCAGAATGTCAGTCCATGTTGGAGCAGGTTTAGATACAGTCTAAAGCATAGATCTCAAAGTCTGTGCACAGAATTTAGCAAGGGCCTCGCACCTTCTGATGCATCAGGTAGGTGCACTATAGCATAGCCTAACCCTCTGTACTTTGGTCTATATTGATGCGGGACATAGACAGCCAGCTGATGACCAATCCATTAGTGCAATGGATGGCTGGAAGCATTTGTCTTTGCCTTTGCAATACCACAGAAGCAATGCATGGTCAATGTACAGCAATGACACACCTGTGTGAACAGCCAGGAGACCCCCCCATGTTATGTTACATAGTTACATAGTTAGTACGGTCGAAAAAAGACATATGTCCATCAAGTTCAACCAGGGAATTAAGGGGTAGGGGTGTGGCGCGATATTGGGGAAGGGATGAGATTTTATATTTCTTCATAAGCATTAATCTTATTTTGTCAATTAGGAACATTCAGCACCCACCCGCTATCAAGGCAGCTGCCTATCATGTCATGCCCTACCTGCACAGGTGTGCTGGCTACTCAAATGATCCAATTAAGGAGGCCATTTAGTCAGCAGCAGCAGAAGTCCTGTGCCTGGACGCTCCAACAGCGGCCAGACACAAGCAGAAGCAGCAGAAGCAGCAGCAGCACCACCTTTTGTTTTTTGGCTGCAGCAGCAGCAGCAGCAGCAGCAAGGCCCACAGGGCTGGCTAGCTGGCTAGCCAGCAAGCAGGTAGCAATGAAAGTAGGAATCTTTCTTTTTAACCCTGTAAGGGGGTGGTGCACTGTACCCGAAGATACTGCCATATCGGGTCAATGCATAGGGCGACGGAAGCAAGCTTCGAAATCGGCCCCCGTTCTCAAAAATCCATTTAATATATGGTCCCCAGATAGGGGACGTATCAGATATTAAACTGATAAGAACAGATACTACACTTGATCTTAGCCAAAAGGCCGAGAAGCGATAACCGTGAAAGGGGCGGGCCCAACAAGGTCCCCTTCATGGGCACTATCACTGCTTGCTGTCAGGGAGGCTGCCAGACAATTTTCCATGCACACTCTGGGCTGGGGGGCAGTCAACCACCAGTACACACAGCAGAACCTAAACCCATACCATTATTGCTAAGCAGCAAGACAGGGGCCCATTGCACTCCCACGGGGCCTTTTTAAATGCAATCCATAACCCGGATTTGCCAGGAACCCTTCTTACTCCTCCTACTTGCATGTGACACTGGGCTTAGGATCTGCATAGGAAACACACACACAAGCACACACCTACCTTTGTTGCCTGCAGATGCCTCCTTGGCTGTCCCCAAACGGTATCAAACCAACACCCACGGGAAGCTGTAAGCATAGAGGACATGCCTGCACCCCATTGGACTTACCTGTGTGGGTTAAATCCGGGTTATTTGACAACCTATGGCGGTGATGGTTCTGCTCAGGCAGAGCAGTGCTGATGCTCCTCATAAAGCTGTCGCTGCTGTGAAGGTTCTAGGTGACATCACAATCCCTATGGTTACATACACAACAAAGCTGGGTTGTTGTTGTTTACACTCTGCAAGGCCTGTGGAAGTGAGTGACATCATAGCACTGTAGTTCTGAGGGTTCTAGATGGATGCAACAATCTCCTGTTGCTTCTATGAAGGCCATAATAGACGACATCACCAAACAGCTCCATAGTCACATACACAGCAAAGGAGAGATGTTGTTTACACCTAGTGATGTCAGTGGTATTGAGTGACATCACAGCACAGTGCTAAGGCTCCTGGGCCTGGACACAGCAGCGGCTGCAATATCTCAACGGAGAATACGTTTATATATATGTGTGTGTGTGCGCGTATATATATATATATATATATATATATATATATATATATATATTTCTCCGCCGAAATCACTTTTAAACCCATTTCCACCTTTTTTTCCCTTCTCTTCCTCTTACTTTTTTTTCACGTTTTTTTACGTTTTTCTCCTTTTCGCCTCTTTTCTGGGCGTATTATTCTTCTTTTTCTTCTTTTTTTTCGTCTAATGCATACCCCATCAGTGCAGCAATGCTTATTCAATACCGCCAGCAGATGGAGACACTGGGGGATAATTTTCTAAGGATTTATACTGATTTTTCCTGTCTGAATTTGTCGCACAGAAAGTTGCAGGCCAAATATGTGTGACATTTCTGCGACTTTAGCTTCTAGAGCATTTTTACAACATTATACATAGGTGCTGAATACATAAAAAGCGACTGTTCAGCGACAGACAAGTCGCATCGGCTGAAAGTAGGCCAGAATGTCAGTCCATGTTGGAGCAGGTTTAGATACAGTCTAAAGCATAGATCTCAAAGTCTGTGCACAGAATTTAGCAAGGGCCTCGCACCTTCTGATGCATCAGGTAGGTGCACTATAGCATAGCCTAACCCTCTGTACTTTGGTCTATATTGATGCGGGACATAGACAGCCAGCTGATGACCAATCCATTAGTGCAATGGATGGCTGGAAGCATTTGTCTTTGCCTTTGCAATACCACAGAAGCAATGCATGGTCAATGTACAGCAATGACACACCTGTGTGAACAGCCAGGAGACCCCCCCATGTTATGTTACATAGTTACATAGTTAGTACGGTCGAAAAAAGACATATGTCCATCAAGTTCAACCAGGGAATTAAGGGGTAGGGGTGTGGCGCGATATTGGGGAAGGGATGAGATTTTATATTTCTTCATAAGCATTAATCTTATTTTGTCAATTAGGAACATTCAGCACCCACCCGCTATCAAGGCAGCTGCCTATCATGTCATGCCCTACCTGCACAGGTGTGCTGGCTACTCAAATGATCCAATTAAGGAGGCCATTTAGTCAGCAGCAGCAGAAGTCCTGTGCCTGGACGCTCCAACAGCGGCCAGACACAAGCAGAAGCAGCAGAAGCAGCAGCAGCACCACCTTTTGTTTTTTGGCTGCAGCAGCAGCAGCAGCAGCAGCAAGGCCCACAGGGCTGGCTAGCTGGCTAGCCAGCAAGCAGGTAGCAATGAAAGTAGGAATCTTTCTTTTTAACCCTGTAAGGGGGTGGTGCACTGTACCCGAAGATACTGCCATATCGGGTCAATGCATAGGGCGACGGAAGCAAGCTTCGAAATCGGCCCCCGTTCTCAAAAATCCATTTAATATATGGTCCCCAGATAGGGGACGTATCAGATATTAAACTGATAAGAACAGATACTACACTTGATCTTAGCCAAAAGGCCGAGAAGCGATAACCGTGAAAGGGGCGGGCCCAACAAGGTCCCCTTCATGGGCACTATCACTGCTTGCTGTCAGGGAGGCTGCCAGACAATTTTCCATGCACACTCTGGGCTGGGGGGCAGTCAACCACCAGTACACACAGCAGAACCTAAACCCATACCATTATTGCTAAGCAGCAAGACAGGGGCCCATTGCACTCCCACGGGGCCTTTTTAAATGCAATCCATAACCCGGATTTGCCAGGAACCCTTCTTACTCCTCCTACTTGCATGTGACACTGGGCTTAGGATCTGCATAGGAAACACACACACAAGCACACACCTACCTTTGTTGCCTGCAGATGCCTCCTTGGCTGTCCCCAAACGGTATCAAACCAACACCCACGGGAAGCTGTAAGCATAGAGGACATGCCTGCACCCCATTGGACTTACCTGTGTGGGTTAAATCCGGGTTATTTGACAACCTATGGCGGTGATGGTTCTGCTCAGGCAGAGCAGTGCTGATGCTCCTCATAAAGCTGTCGCTGCTGTGAAGGTTCTAGGTGACATCACAATCCCTATGGTTACATACACAACAAAGCTGGGTTGTTGTTGTTTACACTCTGCAAGGCCTGTGGAAGTGAGTGACATCATAGCACTGTAGTTCTGAGGGTTCTAGATGGATGCAACAATCTCCTGTTGCTTCTATGAAGGCCATAATAGACGACATCACCAAACAGCTCCATAGTCACATACACAGCAAAGGAGAGATGTTGTTTACACCTAGTGATGTCAGTGGTATTGAGTGACATCACAGCACAGTGCTAAGGCTCCTGGGCCTGGACACAGCAGCGGCTGCAATATCTCAACGGAGAATACGTTTATATATATGTGTGTGTGTGCGCGTATATATATATATATATATATATATATATATATATATATATATATATATATATATTTCTCCGCCGAAATCACTTTTAAACCCATTTCCACCTTTTTTTCCCTTCTCTTCCTCTTACTTTTTTTTCACGTTTTTTTACGTTTTTCTCCTTTTCGCCTCTTTTCTGGGCGTATTATTCTTCTTTTTCTTCTTTTTTTTCGTCTAATGCATACCCCATCAGTGCAGCAATGCTTATTCAATACCGCCAGCAGATGGAGACACTGGGGGATAATTTTCTAAGGATTTATACTGATTTTTCCTGTCTGAATTTGTCGCACAGAAAGTTGCAGGCCAAATATGTGTGACATTTCTGCGACTTTAGCTTCTAGAGCATTTTTACAACATTATACATAGGTGCTGAATACATAAAAAGCGACTGTTCAGCGACAGACAAGTCGCATCGGCTGAAAGTAGGCCAGAATGTCAGTCCATGTTGGAGCAGGTTTAGATACAGTCTAAAGCATAGATCTCAAAGTCTGTGCACAGAATTTAGCAAGGGCCTCGCACCTTCTGATGCATCAGGTAGGTGCACTATAGCATAGCCTAACCCTCTGTACTTTGGTCTATATTGATGCGGGACATAGACAGCCAGCTGATGACCAATCCATTAGTGCAATGGATGGCTGGAAGCATTTGTCTTTGCCTTTGCAATACCACAGAAGCAATGCATGGTCAATGTACAGCAATGACACACCTGTGTGAACAGCCAGGAGACCCCCCCATGTTATGTTACATAGTTACATAGTTAGTACGGTCGAAAAAAGACATATGTCCATCAAGTTCAACCAGGGAATTAAGGGGTAGGGGTGTGGCGCGATATTGGGGAAGGGATGAGATTTTATATTTCTTCATAAGCATTAATCTTATTTTGTCAATTAGGAACATTCAGCACCCACCCGCTATCAAGGCAGCTGCCTATCATGTCATGCCCTACCTGCACAGGTGTGCTGGCTACTCAAATGATCCAATTAAGGAGGCCATTTAGTCAGCAGCAGCAGAAGTCCTGTGCCTGGACGCTCCAACAGCGGCCAGACACAAGCAGAAGCAGCAGAAGCAGCAGCAGCACCACCTTTTGTTTTTTGGCTGCAGCAGCAGCAGCAGCAGCAGCAGCAAGGCCCACAGGGCTGGCTAGCTGGCTAGCCAGCAAGCAGGTAGCAATGAAAGTAGGAATCTTTCTTTTTAACCCTGTAAGGGGGTGGTGCACTGTACCCGAAGATACTGCCATATCGGGTCAATGCATAGGGCGACGGAAGCAAGCTTCGAAATCGGCCCCCGTTCTCAAAAATCCATTTAATATATGGTCCCCAGATAGGGGACGTATCAGATATTAAACTGATAAGAACAGATACTACACTTGATCTTAGCCAAAAGGCCGAGAAGCGATAACCGTGAAAGGGGCGGGCCCAACAAGGTCCCCTTCATGGGCACTATCACTGCTTGCTGTCAGGGAGGCTGCCAGACAATTTTCCATGCACACTCTGGGCTGGGGGGCAGTCAACCACCAGTACACACAGCAGAACCTAAACCCATACCATTATTGCTAAGCAGCAAGACAGGGGCCCATTGCACTCCCACGGGGCCTTTTTAAATGCAATCCATAACCCGGATTTGCCAGGAACCCTTCTTACTCCTCCTACTTGCATGTGACACTGGGCTTAGGATCTGCATAGGAAACACACACACAAGCACACACCTACCTTTGTTGCCTGCAGATGCCTCCTTGGCTGTCCCCAAACGGTATCAAACCAACACCCACGGGAAGCTGTAAGCATAGAGGACATGCCTGCACCCCATTGGACTTACCTGTGTGGGTTAAATCCGGGTTATTTGACAACCTATGGCGGTGATGGTTCTGCTCAGGCAGAGCAGTGCTGATGCTCCTCATAAAGCTGTCGCTGCTGTGAAGGTTCTAGGTGACATCACAATCCCTATGGTTACATACACAACAAAGCTGGGTTGTTGTTGTTTACACTCTGCAAGGCCTGTGGAAGTGAGTGACATCATAGCACTGTAGTTCTGAGGGTTCTAGATGGATGCAACAATCTCCTGTTGCTTCTATGAAGGCCATAATAGACGACATCACCAAACAGCTCCATAGTCACATACACAGCAAAGGAGAGATGTTGTTTACACCTAGTGATGTCAGTGGTATTGAGTGACATCACAGCACAGTGCTAAGGCTCCTGGGCCTGGACACAGCAGCGGCTGCAATATCTCAACGGAGCGTGCGCGTATATATATATATATATATATATATATATATATATATATATATATATATTTCTCCGCCGAAATCACTTTTAAACCCATTTCCACCTTTTTTTCCCTTCTCTTCCTCTTACTTTTTTTTCACGTTTTTTTACGTTTTTCTCCTTTTCGCCTCTTTTCTGGGCGTATTATTCTTCTTTTTCTTCTTTTTTTTCATCTAATGCATACCCCATCAGTGCAGCAATGCTTATTCAATACCGCCAGCAGATGGAGACACTGGGGGATAATTTTCTAAGGATTTATACTGATTTTTCCTGTCTGAATTTGTCGCACAGAAAGTTGCAGGCCAAATATGTGTGACATTTCTGCGACTTTAGCTTCTAGAGCATTTTTACAACATTATACATAGGTGCTGAATACATAAAAAGCGACTGTTCAGCGACAGACAAGTCGCATCGGCTGAAAGTAGGCCAGAATGTCAGTCCATGTTGGAGCAGGTTTAGATACAGTCTAAAGCATAGATCTCAAAGTCTGTGCACAGAATTTAGCAAGGGCCTCGCACCTTCTGATGCATCAGGTAGGTGCACTATAGCATAGCCTAACCCTCTGTACTTTGGTCTATATTGATGCGGGACATAGACAGCCAGCTGATGACCAATCCATTAGTGCAATGGATGGCTGGAAGCATTTGTCTTTGCCTTTGCAATACCACAGAAGCAATGCATGGTCAATGTACAGCAATGACACACCTGTGTGAACAGCCAGGAGACCCCCCCATGTTATGTTACATAGTTACATAGTTAGTACGGTCGAAAAAAGACATATGTCCATCAAGTTCAACCAGGGAATTAAGGGGTAGGGGTGTGGCGCGATATTGGGGAAGGGATGAGATTTTATATTTCTTCATAAGCATTAATCTTATTTTGTCAATTAGGAACATTCAGCACCCACCCGCTATCAAGGCAGCTGCCTATCATGTCATGCCCTACCTGCACAGGTGTGCTGGCTACTCAAATGATCCAATTAAGGAGGCCATTTAGTCAGCAGCAGCAGAAGTCCTGTGCCTGGACGCTCCAACAGCGGCCAGACACAAGCAGAAGCAGCAGAAGCAGCAGCAGCACCACCTTTTGTTTTTTGGCTGCAGCAGCAGCAGCAGCAGCAGCAAGGCCCACAGGGCTGGCTAGCTGGCTAGCCAGCAAGCAGGTAGCAATGAAAGTAGGAATCTTTCTTTTTAACCCTGTAAGGGGGTGGTGCACTGTACCCGAAGATACTGCCATATCGGGTCAATGCATAGGGCGACGGAAGCAAGCTTCGAAATCGGCCCCCGTTCTCAAAAATCCATTTAATATATGGTCCCCAGATAGGGGACGTATCAGATATTAAACTGATAAGAACAGATACTACACTTGATCTTAGCCAAAAGGCCGAGAAGCGATAACCGTGAAAGGGGCGGGCCCAACAAGGTCCCCTTCATGGGCACTATCACTGCTTGCTGTCAGGGAGGCTGCCAGACAATTTTCCATGCACACTCTGGGCTGGGGGGCAGTCAACCACCAGTACACACAGCAGAACCTAAACCCATACCATTATTGCTAAGCAGCAAGACAGGGGCCCATTGCACTCCCACGGGGCCTTTTTAAATGCAATCCATAACCCGGATTTGCCAGGAACCCTTCTTACTCCTCCTACTTGCATGTGACACTGGGCTTAGGATCTGCATAGGAAACACACACACAAGCACACACCTACCTTTGTTGCCTGCAGATGCCTCCTTGGCTGTCCCCAAACGGTATCAAACCAACACCCACGGGAAGCTGTAAGCATAGAGGACATGCCTGCACCCCATTGGACTTACCTGTGTGGGTTAAATCCGGGTTATTTGACAACCTATGGCGGTGATGGTTCTGCTCAGGCAGAGCAGTGCTGATGCTCCTCATAAAGCTGTCGCTGCTGTGAAGGTTCTAGGTGACATCACAATCCCTATGGTTACATACACAACAAAGCTGGGTTGTTGTTGTTTACACTCTGCAAGGCCTGTGGAAGTGAGTGACATCATAGCACTGTAGTTCTGAGGGTTCTAGATGGATGCAACAATCTCCTGTTGCTTCTATGAAGGCCATAATAGACGACATCACCAAACAGCTCCATAGTCACATACACAGCAAAGGAGAGATGTTGTTTACACCTAGTGATGTCAGTGGTATTGAGTGACATCACAGCACAGTGCTAAGGCTCCTGGGCCTGGACACAGCAGCGGCTGCAATATCTCAACGGAGAATACGTTTATATATATGTGTGTGTGTGCGCGTATATATATATATATATATATATATATATATATATATATTTCTCCGCCGAAATCACTTTTAAACCCATTTCCACCTTTTTTTCCCTTCTCTTCCTCTTACTTTTTTTTCACGTTTTTTTACGTTTTTCTCCTTTTCGCCTCTTTTCTGGGCGTATTATTCTTCTTTTTCTTCTTTTTTTTCGTCTAATGCATACCCCATCAGTGCAGCAATGCTTATTCAATACCGCCAGCAGATGGAGACACTGGGGGATAATTTTCTAAGGATTTATACTGATTTTTCCTGTCTGAATTTGTCGCACAGAAAGTTGCAGGCCAAATATGTGTGACATTTCTGCGACTTTAGCTTCTAGAGCATTTTTACAACATTATACATAGGTGCTGAATACATAAAAAGCGACTGTTCAGCGACAGACAAGTCGCATCGGCTGAAAGTAGGCCAGAATGTCAGTCCATGTTGGAGCAGGTTTAGATACAGTCTAAAGCATAGATCTCAAAGTCTGTGCACAGAATTTAGCAAGGGCCTCGCACCTTCTGATGCATCAGGTAGGTGCACTATAGCATAGCCTAACCCTCTGTACTTTGGTCTATATTGATGCGGGACATAGACAGCCAGCTGATGACCAATCCATTAGTGCAATGGATGGCTGGAAGCATTTGTCTTTGCCTTTGCAATACCACAGAAGCAATGCATGGTCAATGTACAGCAATGACACACCTGTGTGAACAGCCAGGAGACCCCCCCATGTTATGTTACATAGTTACATAGTTAGTACGGTCGAAAAAAGACATATGTCCATCAAGTTCAACCAGGGAATTAAGGGGTAGGGGTGTGGCGCGATATTGGGGAAGGGATGAGATTTTATATTTCTTCATAAGCATTAATCTTATTTTGTCAATTAGGAACATTCAGCACCCACCCGCTATCAAGGCAGCTGCCTATCATGTCATGCCCTACCTGCACAGGTGTGCTGGCTACTCAAATGATCCAATTAAGGAGGCCATTTAGTCAGCAGCAGCAGAAGTCCTGTGCCTGGACGCTCCAACAGCGGCCAGACACAAGCAGAAGCAGCAGAAGCAGCAGCAGCACCACCTTTTGTTTTTTGGCTGCAGCAGCAGCAGCAGCAGCAGCAAGGCCCACAGGGCTGGCTAGCTGGCTAGCCAGCAAGCAGGTAGCAATGAAAGTAGGAATCTTTCTTTTTAACCCTGTAAGGGGGTGGTGCACTGTACCCGAAGATACTGCCATATCGGGTCAATGCATAGGGCGACGGAAGCAAGCTTCGAAATCGGCCCCCGTTCTCAAAAATCCATTTAATATATGGTCCCCAGATAGGGGACGTATCAGATATTAAACTGATAAGAACAGATACTACACTTGATCTTAGCCAAAAGGCCGAGAAGCGATAACCGTGAAAGGGGCGGGCCCAACAAGGTCCCCTTCATGGGCACTATCACTGCTTGCTGTCAGGGAGGCTGCCAGACAATTTTCCATGCACACTCTGGGCTGGGGGGCAGTCAACCACCAGTACACACAGCAGAACCTAAACCCATACCATTATTGCTAAGCAGCAAGACAGGGGCCCATTGCACTCCCACGGGGCCTTTTTAAATGCAATCCATAACCCGGATTTGCCAGGAACCCTTCTTACTCCTCCTACTTGCATGTGACACTGGGCTTAGGATCTGCATAGGAAACACACACACAAGCACACACCTACCTTTGTTGCCTGCAGATGCCTCCTTGGCTGTCCCCAAACGGTATCAAACCAACACCCACGGGAAGCTGTAAGCATAGAGGACATGCCTGCACCCCATTGGACTTACCTGTGTGGGTTAAATCCGGGTTATTTGACAACCTATGGCGGTGATGGTTCTGCTCAGGCAGAGCAGTGCTGATGCTCCTCATAAAGCTGTCGCTGCTGTGAAGGTTCTAGGTGACATCACAATCCCTATGGTTACATACACAACAAAGCTGGGTTGTTGTTGTTTACACTCTGCAAGGCCTGTGGAAGTGAGTGACATCATAGCACTGTAGTTCTGAGGGTTCTAGATGGATGCAACAATCTCCTGTTGCTTCTATGAAGGCCATAATAGACGACATCACCAAACAGCTCCATAGTCACATACACAGCAAAGGAGAGATGTTGTTTACACCTAGTGATGTCAGTGGTATTGAGTGACATCACAGCACAGTGCTAAGGCTCCTGGGCCTGGACACAGCAGCGGCTGCAATATCTCAACGGAGCGTGCGCGTATATATATATATATATATATATATATATATATATATATATATATATATTTCTCCGCCGAAATCACTTTTAAACCCATTTCCACCTTTTTTTCCCTTCTCTTCCTCTTACTTTTTTTTCACGTTTTTTTACGTTTTTCTCCTTTTCGCCTCTTTTCTGGGCGTATTATTCTTCTTTTTCTTCTTTTTTTTCGTCTAATGCATACCCCATCAGTGCAGCAATGCTTATTCAATACCGCCAGCAGATGGAGACACTGGGGGATAATTTTCTAAGGATTTATACTGATTTTTCCTGTCTGAATTTGTCGCACAGAAAGTTGCAGGCCAAATATGTGTGACATTTCTGCGACTTTAGCTTCTAGAGCATTTTTACAACATTATACATAGGTGCTGAATACATAAAAAGCGACTGTTCAGCGACAGACAAGTCGCATCGGCTGAAAGTAGGCCAGAATGTCAGTCCATGTTGGAGCAGGTTTAGATACAGTCTAAAGCATAGATCTCAAAGTCTGTGCACAGAATTTAGCAAGGGCCTCGCACCTTCTGATGCATCAGGTAGGTGCACTATAGCATAGCCTAACCCTCTGTACTTTGGTCTATATTGATGCGGGACATAGACAGCCAGCTGATGACCAATCCATTAGTGCAATGGATGGCTGGAAGCATTTGTCTTTGCCTTTGCAATACCACAGAAGCAATGCATGGTCAATGTACAGCAATGACACACCTGTGTGAACAGCCAGGAGACCCCCCCATGTTATGTTACATAGTTACATAGTTAGTACGGTCGAAAAAAGACATATGTCCATCAAGTTCAACCAGGGAATTAAGGGGTAGGGGTGTGGCGCGATATTGGGGAAGGGATGAGATTTTATATTTCTTCATAAGCATTAATCTTATTTTGTCAATTAGGAACATTCAGCACCCACCCGCTATCAAGGCAGCTGCCTATCATGTCATGCCCTACCTGCACAGGTGTGCTGGCTACTCAAATGATCCAATTAAGGAGGCCATTTAGTCAGCAGCAGCAGAAGTCCTGTGCCTGGACGCTCCAACAGCGGCCAGACACAAGCAGAAGCAGCAGAAGCAGCAGCAGCACCACCTTTTGTTTTTTGGCTGCAGCAGCAGCAGCAGCAGCAGCAAGGCCCACAGGGCTGGCTAGCTGGCTAGCCAGCAAGCAGGTAGCAATGAAAGTAGGAATCTTTCTTTTTAACCCTGTAAGGGGGTGGTGCACTGTACCCGAAGATACTGCCATATCGGGTCAATGCATAGGGCGACGGAAGCAAGCTTCGAAATCGGCCCCCGTTCTCAAAAATCCATTTAATATATGGTCCCCAGATAGGGGACGTATCAGATATTAAACTGATAAGAACAGATACTACACTTGATCTTAGCCAAAAGGCCGAGAAGCGATAACCGTGAAAGGGGCGGGCCCAACAAGGTCCCCTTCATGGGCACTATCACTGCTTGCTGTCAGGGAGGCTGCCAGACAATTTTCCATGCACACTCTGGGCTGGGGGGCAGTCAACCACCAGTACACACAGCAGAACCTAAACCCATACCATTATTGCTAAGCAGCAAGACAGGGGCCCATTGCACTCCCACGGGGCCTTTTTAAATGCAATCCATAACCCGGATTTGCCAGGAACCCTTCTTACTCCTCCTACTTGCATGTGACACTGGGCTTAGGATCTGCATAGGAAACACACACACAAGCACACACCTACCTTTGTTGCCTGCAGATGCCTCCTTGGCTGTCCCCAAACGGTATCAAACCAACACCCACGGGAAGCTGTAAGCATAGAGGACATGCCTGCACCCCATTGGACTTACCTGTGTGGGTTAAATCCGGGTTATTTGACAACCTATGGCGGTGATGGTTCTGCTCAGGCAGAGCAGTGCTGATGCTCCTCATAAAGCTGTCGCTGCTGTGAAGGTTCTAGGTGACATCACAATCCCTATGGTTACATACACAACAAAGCTGGGTTGTTGTTGTTTACACTCTGCAAGGCCTGTGGAAGTGAGTGACATCATAGCACTGTAGTTCTGAGGGTTCTAGATGGATGCAACAATCTCCTGTTGCTTCTATGAAGGCCATAATAGACGACATCACCAAACAGCTCCATAGTCACATACACAGCAAAGGAGAGATGTTGTTTACACCTAGTGATGTCAGTGGTATTGAGTGACATCACAGCACAGTGCTAAGGCTCCTGGGCCTGGACACAGCAGCGGCTGCAATATCTCAACGGAGAATACGTTTATATATATGTGTGTGTGTGCGCGTATATATATATATATATATATATATATATATATATATATATATTTCTCCGCCGAAATCACTTTTAAACCCATTTCCACCTTTTTTTCCCTTCTCTTCCTCTTACTTTTTTTTCACGTTTTTTTACGTTTTTCTCCTTTTCGCCTCTTTTCTGGGCGTATTATTCTTCTTTTTCTTCTTTTTTTTCGTCTAATGCATACCCCATCAGTGCAGCAATGCTTATTCAATACCGCCAGCAGATGGAGACACTGGGGGATAATTTTCTAAGGATTTATACTGATTTTTCCTGTCTGAATTTGTCGCACAGAAAGTTGCAGGCCAAATATGTGTGACATTTCTGCGACTTTAGCTTCTAGAGCATTTTTACAACATTATACATAGGTGCTGAATACATAAAAAGCGACTGTTCAGCGACAGACAAGTCGCATCGGCTGAAAGTAGGCCAGAATGTCAGTCCATGTTGGAGCAGGTTTAGATACAGTCTAAAGCATAGATCTCAAAGTCTGTGCACAGAATTTAGCAAGGGCCTCGCACCTTCTGATGCATCAGGTAGGTGCACTATAGCATAGCCTAACCCTCTGTACTTTGGTCTATATTGATGCGGGACATAGACAGCCAGCTGATGACCAATCCATTAGTGCAATGGATGGCTGGAAGCATTTGTCTTTGCCTTTGCAATACCACAGAAGCAATGCATGGTCAATGTACAGCAATGACACACCTGTGTGAACAGCCAGGAGACCCCCCCATGTTATGTTACATAGTTACATAGTTAGTACGGTCGAAAAAAGACATATGTCCATCAAGTTCAACCAGGGAATTAAGGGGTAGGGGTGTGGCGCGATATTGGGGAAGGGATGAGATTTTATATTTCTTCATAAGCATTAATCTTATTTTGTCAATTAGGAACATTCAGCACCCACCCGCTATCAAGGCAGCTGCCTATCATGTCATGCCCTACCTGCACAGGTGTGCTGGCTACTCAAATGATCCAATTAAGGAGGCCATTTAGTCAGCAGCAGCAGAAGTCCTGTGCCTGGACGCTCCAACAGCGGCCAGACACAAGCAGAAGCAGCAGAAGCAGCAGCAGCACCACCTTTTGTTTTTTGGCTGCAGCAGCAGCAGCAGCAGCAGCAAGGCCCACAGGGCTGGCTAGCTGGCTAGCCAGCAAGCAGGTAGCAATGAAAGTAGGAATCTTTCTTTTTAACCCTGTAAGGGGGTGGTGCACTGTACCCGAAGATACTGCCATATCGGGTCAATGCATAGGGCGACGGAAGCAAGCTTCGAAATCGGCCCCCGTTCTCAAAAATCCATTTAATATATGGTCCCCAGATAGGGGACGTATCAGATATTAAACTGATAAGAACAGATACTACACTTGATCTTAGCCAAAAGGCCGAGAAGCGATAACCGTGAAAGGGGCGGGCCCAACAAGGTCCCCTTCATGGGCACTATCACTGCTTGCTGTCAGGGAGGCTGCCAGACAATTTTCCATGCACACTCTGGGCTGGGGGGGCAGTCAACCACCAGTACACACAGCAGAACCTAAACCCATACCATTATTGCTAAGCAGCAAGACAGGGGCCCATTGCACTCCCACGGGGCCTTTTTAAATGCAATCCATAACCCGGATTTGCCAGGAACCCTTCTGTACTCCTCCTACTTGCATGTGACACTGGGCTTAGGATCTGCATAGGAAACACACACACAAGCACACACCTACCTTTGTTGCCTGCAGATGCCTCCTTGGCTGTCCCCAAACGGTATCAAACCAACACCCACGGCGAAGCTGTAAGCATAGAGGACCATGCCTGCACCCCATTGGACTTACCTGTGTGGGTTAAATCCGGGTTATTTGACAACCTATGGCGGTGATGGTTCTGCTCAGGCAGAGCAGTGCTGATGCTCCTCATAAAGCTGTCGCTGCTGTGAAGGTTCTAGGTGACATCACAATCCCTATGGTTACATACACAACAAAGCTGGGTTGTTGTTGTTTACACTCTGCAAGGCCTGTGGAAGTGAGTGACATCATAGCACTGTAGTTCTGAGGGTTCTAGATGGATGCAACAATCTCCTGTTGCTTCTATGAAGGCCCATAATAGACGACATCACCAAACAGCTCCATAGTCACATACACAGCAAAGGAGAGATGTTGTTTACACCTAGTGATGTCAGTGGTATTGAGTGACATCACAGCACAGTGCTAAGGCTCCTGGGCCTGGACACAGCAGCGGCTGCAATATCTCAACGGAGAATACGTTTATATATATGTGTGTGAGTGCGCGTATATATATATATATACTATATATATATACTATATATATATATATATTTCTCCGCCGAAATCACTTTTAAACCCATTTCCACCTTTTTTTCCCTTCTCTTCCTCTTACTTTTTTTTCACGTTTTTTTACGTTTTTTCTCCTTTTCGCCTCTTTTCTGGGCGTATTATTCTTCTTTTTCTTCTTTTTTTTCGTCTAATGCATACCCCATCAGTGCAGCAATGCTTATTCAATACCGCCAGCAGATGGAGACACTGGGGGATAATTTTCTAAGGATTTATACTGATTTTTCCTGTCTGAATTTGTCGCACAGAAAGTTGCAGGCCAAATATGTGTGACATTTCTGCGACTTTAGCTTCTAGAGCATTTTTACAACATTATACATAGGTGCTGAATACATAAAAAGCGACTGTTCAGCGACAGACAAGTCGCATCGGCTGAAAGTAGGCCAGAATGTCAGTCCATGTTGGAGCAGGTTTAGATACAGTCTAAAGCATAGATCTCAAAGTCTGTGCACAGAATTTAGCAAGGGCCTCGCACCTTCTGATGCATCAGGTAGGTGCACTATAGCATAGCCTAACCCTCTGTACTTTGGTCTATATTGATGCGGGACATAGACAGCCAGCTGATGACCAATCCATTAGTGCAATGGATGGCTGGAAGCATTTGTCTTTGCCTTTGCAATACCACAGAAGCAATGCATGGTCAATGTACAGCAATGACACACCTGTGTGAACAGCCAGGAGACCCCCCCATGTTATGTTACATAGTTACATAGTTAGTACGGTCGAAAAAAGACATATGTCCATCAAGTTCAACCAGGGAATTAAGGGGTAGGGGTGTGGCGCGATATTGGGGAAGGGATGAGATTTTATATTTCTTCATAAGCATTAATCTTATTTTGTCAATTAGGAACATTCAGCACCCACCCGCTATCAAGGCAGCTGCCTATCATGTCATGCCCTACCTGCACAGGTGTGCTGGCTACTCAAATGATCCAATTAAGGAGGCCATTTAGTCAGCAGCAGCAGAAGTCCTGTGCCTGGACGCTCCAACAGCGGCCAGACACAAGCAGAAGCAGCAGAAGCAGCAGCAGCACCACCTTTTGTTTTTTGGCTGCAGCAGCAGCAGCAGCAGCAGCAAGGCCCACAGGGCTGGCTAGCTGGCTAGCCAGCAAGCAGGTAGCAATGAAAGTAGGAATCTTTCTTTTTAACCCTGTAAGGGGGTGGTGCACTGTACCCGAAGATACTGCCATATCGGGTCAATGCATAGGGCGACGGAAGCAAGCTTCGAAATCGGCCCCCGTTCTCAAAAATCCATTTAATATATGGTCCCCAGATAGGGGACGTATCAGATATTAAACTGATAAGAACAGATACTACACTTGATCTTAGCCAAAAGGCCGAGAAGCGATAACCGTGAAAGGGGCGGGCCCAACAAGGTCCCCTTCATGGGCACTATCACTGCTTGCTGTCAGGGAGGCTGCCAGACAATTTTCCATGCACACTCTGGGCTGGGGGGCAGTCAACCACCAGTACACACAGCAGAACCTAAACCCATACCATTATTGCTAAGCAGCAAGACAGGGGCCCATTGCACTCCCACGGGGCCTTTTTAAATGCAATCCATAACCCGGATTTGCCAGGAACCCTTCTTACTCCTCCTACTTGCATGTGACACTGGCTTAGGATCTGCATAGGAAACACACACACAAGCACACACCTACCTTTGTTGCCTGCAGATGCCTCCTTGGCTGTCCCCAAACGGTATCAAACCAACACCCACGGGAAGCTGTAAGCATAGAGGACATGCCTGCACCCCATTGGACTTACCTGTGTGGGTTAAATCCGGGTTATTTGACAACCTATGGCGGTGATGGTTCTGCTCAGGCAGAGCAGTGCTGATGCTCCTCATAAAGCTGTCGCTGCTGTGAAGGTTCTAGGTGACATCACAATCCCTATGGTTACATACACAACAAAGCTGGGTTGTTGTTGTTTACACTCTGCAAGGCCTGTGGAAGTGAGTGACATCATAGCACTGTAGTTCTGAGGGTTCTAGATGGATGCAACAATCCTCCTGTTGCTTCTATGAAGGCCATAATAGACGACATCACCAAACAGCTCCATAGTCACATACACAGCAAAGGAGAGATGTTGTTTACACCTAGTGATGTCAGTGGTATTGAGTGACATCACAGCACAGTGCTAAGGCTCCTGGGCCTGGACACAGCAGCGGCTGCAATATCTCAACGGAGAATACGTTTATATATATGTGTGTGTGTGCGCGTATATATATATATATATATATATATATATATATATATATATATTTATCCGCCGAAATCACTTTTAAACCCATTTCCACCTTTTTTTCCCTTCTCTTCCTCTTACTTTTTTTTCACGTTTTTTTACGTTTTTCTCCTTTTCGCCCTCTTTTCTGGGCGTATTATTCTTCTTTTTCTTCTTTTTTTTCGTCTAATGCATACCCCATCAGTGCAGCAATGCTTATTCAATACCGCCAGCAGATGGAGAACACTGGGGGATAATTTTCTAAGGATTTATACTGATTTTTCCTGTCTGAATTTGTCGCACAGAAAGTTGCAGGCCAAATATGTGTGACATTTCTGCGACTTTAGCTTCTAGAGCATTTTTACAACATTATACATAGGTGCTGAATACATAAAAAGCGACTGTTCAGCGACAGACAAGTCGCATCGGCTGAAAGTAGGCCAGAATGTCAGTCCATGTTGGAGCAGGTTTAGATACAGTCTAAAGCATAGATCTCAAAGTCTGTGCACAGAATTTAGCAAGGCCTCGCACCTTCTGATGCATCAGGTAGGTGCACTATAGCATAGCCCTAACCCTCTGTACTTTGGTCTATATTGATGCGGGACATAGACAGCCAGCTGATGACCAATCCATTAGTGCAATGGATGGCTGGAAGCATTTGTCTTTGCCTTTGCAATACCACAGAAGCAATGCATGGTCAATGTACAGCAATGACACACCTGTGTGAACAGCCAGGAGACCCCCCCATGTTATGTTACATAGTTACATAGTTAGTACGGTCGAAAAAAGACATATGTCCATCAAGTTCAACCAGGGAATTAAGGGGTAGGGGTGTGGCGCGATATTGGGGAAGGGATGAGATTTTATATTTCTTCATAAGCATTAATCTTATTTTGTCAATTAGGAACATTCAGCACCCACCCGCTATCAAGGCAGCTGCCTATCATGTCATGCCCTACCTGCACAGGTGTGCTGGCTACTCAAATGATCCAATTAAGGAGGCCATTTAGTCAGCAGCAGCAGAAGTCCTGTGCCTGGACGCTCCAACAGCGGCCAGACACAAGCAGAAGCAGCAGAAGCAGCAGCAGCACCACCTTTTGTTTTTTGGCTGCAGCAGCAGCAGCAGCAGCAGCAAGGCCCACAGGGCTGGCTAGCTGGCTAGCCAGCAAGCAGGTAGCAATGAAAGTAGGAATCTTTCTTTTTAACCCTGTAAGGGGGTGGTGCACTGTACCCGAAGATACTGCCATATCGGGTCAATGCATAGGGCGACGGAAGCAAGCTTCGAAATCGGCCCCCGTTCTCAAAAATCCATTTAATATATGGTCCCCAGATAGGGGACGTATCAGATATTAAACTGATAAGAACAGATACTACACTTGATCTTAGCCAAAAGGCCGAGAAGCGATAACCGTGAAAGGGGCGGGCCCAACAAGGTCCCCTTCATGGGCACTATCACTGCTTGCTGTCAGGGAGGCTGCCAGACAATTTTCCATGCACACTCTGGGCTGGGGGGCAGTCAACCACCAGTACACACAGCAGAACCTAAACCCATACCATTATTGCTAAGCAGCAAGACAGGGGCCCATTGCACTCCCACGGGGCCTTTTTAAATGCAATCCATAACCCGGATTTGCCAGGAACCCTTCTTACTCCTCCTACTTGCATGTGACACTGGGCTTAGGATCTGCATAGGAAACACACACACAAGCACACACCTACCTTTGTTGCCTGCAGATGCCTCCTTGGCTGTCCCCAAACGGTATCAAACCAACACCCACGGGAAGCTGTAAGCATAGAGGACATGCCTGCACCCCATTGGACTTACCTGTGTGGGTTAAATCCGGGTTATTTGACAACCTATGGCGGTGATGGTTCTGCTCAGGCAGAGCAGTGCTGATGCTCCTCATAAAGCTGTCGCTGCTGTGAAGGTTCTAGGTGACATCACAATCCCTATGGTTACATACACAACAAAGCTGGGTTGTTGTTGTTTACACTCTGCAAGGCCTGTGGAAGTGAGTGACATCATAGCACTGTAGTTCTGAGGGTTCTAGATGGATGCAACAATCTCCTGTTGCTTCTATGAAGGCCATAATAGACGACATCACCAAACAGCTCCATAGTCACATACACAGCAAAGGAGAGATGTTGTTTACACCTAGTGATGTCAGTGGTATTGAGTGACATCACAGCACAGTGCGAAGGCTCCTGGGCCTGGACACAGCAGCGGCTGCAATATCTCAACGGAGAATACGTTTATATATATGTGTGTGTGTGCGCGTATATATATATATATATATATATATATATATATATATTTCTCCGCCGAAATCACTTTTAAACCCATTTCCACCTTTTTTTCCCTTCTCTTCCTCTTACTTTTTTTTCACGTTTTTTTACGTTTTTCTCCTTTTCGCCTCTTTTCTGGGCGTATTATTCTTCTTTTTCTTCTTTTTTTCGTCTAATGCATACCCCATCAGTGCAGCAATGCTTATTCAATACCGCCAGCAGATGGAGACACTGGGGGATAATTTTCTAAGGATTTATACTGATTTTTCCTGTCTGAATTTGTCGCACAGAAAGTTGCAGGCCAAATATGTGTGACATTTCTGCGACTTTAGCTTCTAGAGCATTTTTACAACATTATACATAGGTGCTGAATACATAAAAAGCGACTGTTCAGCGACAGACAAGTCGCATCGGCTGAAAGTAGGCCAGAATGTCAGTCCATGTTGGAGCAGGTTTAGATACAGTCTAAAGCATAGATCTCAAAGTCTGTGCACAGAATTTAGCAAGGGCCTCGCACCTTCTGATGCATCAGGTAGGTGCACAATAGCATAGCCTAACCCTCTGTACTTTGGTCTATATTGATGCGGGACATAGACAGCCAGCTGATGACCAATCCATTAGTGCAATGGATGGCTGGAAGCATTTGTCTTTGCCTTTGCAATACCACAGAAGCAATGCATGGTCAATGTACAGCAATGACACACCTGTGTGAACAGCCAGGAGACCCCCCCATGTTATGTTACATAGTTACATAGTTAGTACGGTCGAAAAAAGACATATGTCCATCAAGTTCAACCAGGGAATTAAGGGGTAGGGGTGTGGCGCGATATTGGGGAAGGGATGAGATTTTATATTTCTTCATAAGCATTAATCTTATTTTGTCAATTAGGAACATTCAGCACCCACCCGCTATCAAGGCAGCTGCCTATCATGTCATGCCCTACCTGCACAGGTGTGCTGGCTACTCAAATGATCCAATTAAGGAGGCCATTTAGTCAGCAGCAGCAGAAGTCCTGTGCCTGGACGCTCCAACAGCGGCCAGACACAAGCAGAAGCAGCAGAAGCAGCAGCAGCACCACCTTTTGTTTTTTGGCTGCAGCAGCAGCAGCAGCAGCAGCAAGGCCCACAGGGCTGGCTAGCTGGCTAGCCAGCAAGCAGGTAGCAATGAAAGTAGGAATCTTTCTTTTTAACCCTGTAAGGGGGTGGTGCACTGTACCCGAAGATACTGCCATATCGGGTCAATGCATAGGGCGACGGAAGCAAGCTTCGAAATCGGCCCCCGTTCTCAAAAATCCATTTAATATATGGTCCCCAGATAGGGGACGTATCAGATATTAAACTGATAAGAACAGATACTACACTTGATCTTAGCCAAAAGGCCGAGAAGCGATAACCGTGAAAGGGGCGGGCCCAACAAGGTCCCCTTCATGGGCACTATCACTGCTTGCTGTCAGGGAGGCTGCCAGACAATTTTCCATGCACACTCTGGGCTGGGGGGCAGTCAACCACCAGTACACACAGCAGAACCTAAACCCATACCATTATTGCTAAGCAGCAAGACAGGGGCCCATTGCACTCCCACGGGGCCTTTTTAAATGCAATCCATAACCCGGATTTGCCAGGAACCCTTCTTACTCCTCCTACTTGCATGTGACACTGGGCTTAGGATCTGCATAGGAAACACACACACAAGCACACACCTACCTTTGTTGCCTGCAGATGCCTCCTTGGCTGTCCCCAAACGGTATCAAACCAACACCCACGGGAAGCTGTAAGCATAGAGGACATGCCTGCACCCCATTGGACTTACCTGTGTGGGTTAAATCCGGGTTATTTGACAACCTATGGCGGTGATGGTTCTGCTCAGGCAGAGCAGTGCTGATGCTCCTCATAAAGCTGTCGCTGCTGTGAAGGTTCTAGGTGACATCACAATCCCTATGGTTACATACACAACAAAGCTGGGTTGTTGTTGTTTACACTCTGCAAGGCCTGTGGAAGTGAGTGACATCATAGCACTGTAGTTCTGAGGGTTCTAGATGGATGCAACAATCTCCTGTTGCTTCTATGAAGGCCATAATAGACGACATCACCAAACAGCTCCATAGTCACATACACAGCAAAGGAGAGATGTTGTTTACACCTAGTGATGTCAGTGGTATTGAGTGACATCACAGCACAGTGCTAAGGCTCCTGGGCCTGGACACAGCAGCGGCTGCAATATCTCAACGGAGAATACGTTTATATATATGTGTGTGTGTGCGCGTATATATATATATATATATATATATATATATATATATATATATATATTTCTCCGCCGAAATCACTTTTAAACCCATTTCCACCTTTTTTTCCCTTCTCTTCCTCTTACTTTTTTTTCACGTTTTTTTACGTTTTTCTCCTTTTCGCCTCTTTTCTGGGCGTATTATTCTTCTTTTTCTTCTTTTTTTTCGTCTAATGCATACCCCATCAGTGCAGCAATGCTTATTCAATACCGCCAGCAGATGGAGACACTGGGGGATAATTTTCTAAGGATTTATACTGATTTTTCCTGTCTGAATTTGTCGCACAGAAAGTTGCAGGCCAAATATGTGTGACATTTCTGCGACTTTAGCTTCTAGAGCATTTTTACAACATTATACATAGGTGCTGAATACATAAAAAGCGACTGTTCAGCGACAGACAAGTCGCATCGGCTGAAAGTAGGCCAGAATGTCAGTCCATGTTGGAGCAGGTTTAGATACAGTCTAAAGCATAGATCTCAAAGTCTGTGCACAGAATTTAGCAAGGGCCTCGCACCTTCTGATGCATCAGGTAGGTGCACTATAGCATAGCCTAACCCTCTGTACTTTGGTCTATATTGATGCGGGACATAGACAGCCAGCTGATGACCAATCCATTAGTGCAATGGATGGCTGGAAGCATTTGTCTTTGCCTTTGCAATACCACAGAAGCAATGCATGGTCAATGTACAGCAATGACACACCTGTGTGAACAGCCAGGAGACCCCCCCATGTTATGTTACATAGTTACATAGTTAGTACGGTCGAAAAAAGACATATGTCCATCAAGTTCAACCAGGGAATTAAGGGGTAGGGGTGTGGCGCGATATTGGGGAAGGGATGAGATTTTATATTTCTTCATAAGCATTAATCTTATTTTGTCAATTAGGAACATTCAGCACCCACCCGCTATCAAGGCAGCTGCCTATCATGTCATGCCCTACCTGCACAGGTGTGCTGGCTACTCAAATGATCCAATTAAGGAGGCCATTTAGTCAGCAGCAGCAGAAGTCCTGTGCCTGGACGCTCCAACAGCGGCCAGACACAAGCAGAAGCAGCAGAAGCAGCAGCAGCACCACCTTTTGTTTTTTGGCTGCAGCAGCAGCAGCAGCAGCAGCAAGGCCCACAGGGCTGGCTAGCTGGCTAGCCAGCAAGCAGGTAGCAATGAAAGTAGGAATCTTTCTTTTTAACCCTGTAAGGGGGTGGTGCACTGTACCCGAAGATACTGCCATATCGGGTCAATGCATAGGGCGACGGAAGCAAGCTTCGAAATCGGCCCCCGTTCTCAAAAATCCATTTAATATATGGTCCCCAGATAGGGGACGTATCAGATATTAAACTGATAAGAACAGATACTACACTTGATCTTAGCCAAAAGGCCGAGAAGCGATAACCGTGAAAGGGGCGGGCCCAACAAGGTCCCCTTCATGGGCACTATCACTGCTTGCTGTCAGGGAGGCTGCCAGACAATTTTCCATGCACACTCTGGGCTGGGGGGCAGTCAACCACCAGTACACACAGCAGAACCTAAACCCATACCATTATTGCTAAGCAGCAAGACAGGGGCCCATTGCACTCCCACGGGGCCTTTTTAAATGCAATCCATAACCCGGATTTGCCAGGAACCCTTCTTACTCCTCCTACTTGCATGTGACACTGGGCTTAGGATCTGCATAGGAAACACACACACAAGCACACACCTACCTTTGTTGCCTGCAGATGCCTCCTTGGCTGTCCCCAAACGGTATCAAACCAACACCCACGGGAAGCTGTAAGCATAGAGGACATGCCTGCACCCCATTGGACTTACCTGTGTGGGTTAAATCCGGGTTATTTGACAACCTATGGCGGTGATGGTTCTGCTCAGGCAGAGCAGTGCTGATGCTCCTCATAAAGCTGTCGCTGCTGTGAAGGTTCTAGGTGACATCACAATCCCTATGGTTACATACACAACAAAGCTGGGTTGTTGTTGTTTACACTCTGCAAGGCCTGTGGAAGTGAGTGACATCATAGCACTGTAGTTCTGAGGGTTCTAGATGGATGCAACAATCTCCTGTTGCTTCTATGAAGGCCATAATAGACGACATCACCAAACAGCTCCATAGTCACATACACAGCAAAGGAGAGATGTTGTTTACACCTAGTGATGTCAGTGGTATTGAGTGACATCACAGCACAGTGCTAAGGCTCCTGGGCCTGGACACAGCAGCGGCTGCAATATCTCAACGGAGAATACGTTTATATATATGTGTGTGTGTGCGCGTATATATATATATATATATATATATATATATATATATATATATATATTTCTCCGCCGAAATCACTTTTAAACCCATTTCCACCTTTTTTTCCCTTCTCTTCCTCTTACTTTTTTTTCACGTTTTTTTACGTTTTTCTCCTTTTCGCCTCTTTTCTGGGCGTATTATTCTTCTTTTTCTTCTTTTTTTTCGTCTAATGCATACCCCATCAGTGCAGCAATGCTTATTCAATACCGCCAGCAGATGGAGACACTGGGGGATAATTTTCTAAGGATTTATACTGATTTTTCCTGTCTGAATTTGTCGCACAGAAAGTTGCAGGCCAAATATGTGTGACATTTCTGCGACTTTAGCTTCTAGAGCATTTTTACAACATTATACATAGGTGCTGAATACATAAAAAGCGACTGTTCAGCGACAGACAAGTCGCATCGGCTGAAAGTAGGCCAGAATGTCAGTCCATGTTGGAGCAGGTTTAGATACAGTCTAAAGCATAGATCTCAAAGTCTGTGCACAGAATTTAGCAAGGGCCTCGCACCTTCTGATGCATCAGGTAGGTGCACTATAGCATAGCCTAACCCTCTGTACTTTGGTCTATATTGATGCGGGACATAGACAGCCAGCTGATGACCAATCCATTAGTGCAATGGATGGCTGGAAGCATTTGTCTTTGCCTTTGCAATACCACAGAAGCAATGCATGGTCAATGTACAGCAATGACACACCTGTGTGAACAGCCAGGAGACCCCCCCATGTTATGTTACATAGTTACATAGTTAGTACGGTCGAAAAAAGACATATGTCCATCAAGTTCAACCAGGGAATTAAGGGGTAGGGGTGTGGCGCGATATTGGGGAAGGGATGAGATTTTATATTTCTTCATAAGCATTAATCTTATTTTGTCAATTAGGAACATTCAGCACCCACCCGCTATCAAGGCAGCTGCCTATCATGTCATGCCCTACCTGCACAGGTGTGCTGGCTACTCAAATGATCCAATTAAGGAGGCCATTTAGTCAGCAGCAGCAGAAGTCCTGTGCCTGGACGCTCCAACAGCGGCCAGACACAAGCAGAAGCAGCAGAAGCAGCAGCAGCACCACCTTTTGTTTTTTGGCTGCAGCAGCAGCAGCAGCAGCAAGGCCCACAGGGCTGGCTAGCTGGCTAGCCAGCAAGCAGGTAGCAATGAAAGTAGGAATCTTTCTTTTTAACCCTGTAAGGGGGTGGTGCACTGTACCCGAAGATACTGCCATATCGGGTCAATGCATAGGGCGACGGAAGCAAGCTTCGAAATCGGCCCCCGTTCTCAAAAATCCATTTAATATATGGTCCCCAGATAGGGGACGTATCAGATATTAAACTGATAAGAACAGATACTACACTTGATCTTAGCCAAAAGGCCGAGAAGCGATAACCGTGAAAGGGGCGGGCCCAACAAGGTCCCCTTCATGGGCACTATCACTGCTTGCTGTCAGGGAGGCTGCCAGACAATTTTCCATGCACACTCTGGGCTGGGGGGCAGTCAACCACCAGTACACACAGCAGAACCTAAACCCATACCATTATTGCTAAGCAGCAAGACAGGGGCCCATTGCACTCCCACGGGGCCTTTTTAAATGCAATCCATAACCCGGATTTGCCAGGAACCCTTCTTACTCCTCCTACTTGCATGTGACACTGGGCTTAGGATCTGCATAGGAAACACACACACAAGCACACACCTACCTTTGTTGCCTGCAGATGCCTCCTTGGCTGTCCCCAAACGGTATCAAACCAACACCCACGGGAAGCTGTAAGCATAGAGGACATGCCTGCACCCCATTGGACTTACCTGTGTGGGTTAAATCCGGGTTATTTGACAACCTATGGCGGTGATGGTTCTGCTCAGGCAGAGCAGTGCTGATGCTCCTCATAAAGCTGTCGCTGCTGTGAAGGTTCTAGGTGACATCACAATCCCTATGGTTACATACACAACAAAGCTGGGTTGTTGTTGTTTACACTCTGCAAGGCCTGTGGAAGTGAGTGACATCATAGCACTGTAGTTCTGAGGGTTCTAGATGGATGCAACAATCTCCTGTTGCTTCTATGAAGGCCATAATAGACGACATCACCAAACAGCTCCATAGTCACATACACAGCAAAGGAGAGATGTTGTTTACACCTAGTGATGTCAGTGGTATTGAGTGACATCACAGCACAGTGCTAAGGCTCCTGGGCCTGGACACAGCAGCGGCTGCAATATCTCAACGGAGAATACGTTTATATATATGTGTGTGTGTGCGCGTATATATATATATATATATATATATATATATATATATATATATCTCCGCCGAAATCACTTTTAAACCCATTTCCACCTTTTTTTCCCTTCTCTTCCTCTTACTTTTTTTTCACGTTTTTTTACGTTTTTCTCCTTTTCGCCTCTTTTCTGGGCGTATTATTCTTCTTTTTCTTCTTTTTTTTCGTCTAATGCATACCCCATCAGTGCAGCAATGCTTATTCAATACCGCCAGCAGATGGAGACACTGGGGGATAATTTTCTAAGGATTTATACTGATTTTTCCTGTCTGAATTTGTCGCACAGAAAGTTGCAGGCCAAATATGTGTGACATTTCTGCGACTTTAGCTTCTAGAGCATTTTTACAACATTATACATAGGTGCTGAATACATAAAAAGCGACTGTTCAGCGACAGACAAGTCGCATCGGCTGAAAGTAGGCCAGAATGTCAGTCCATGTTGGAGCAGGTTTAGATACAGTCTAAAGCATAGATCTCAAAGTCTGTGCACAGAATTTAGCAAGGGCCTCGCACCTTCTGATGCATCAGGTAGGTGCACTATAGCATAGCCTAACCCTCTGTACTTTGGTCTATATTGATGCGGGACATAGACAGCCAGCTGATGACCAATCCATTAGTGCAATGGATGGCTGGAAGCATTTGTCTTTGCCTTTGCAATACCACAGAAGCAATGCATGGTCAATGTACAGCAATGACACACCTGTGTGAACAGCCAGGAGACCCCCCCATGTTATGTTACATAGTTACATAGTTAGTACGGTCGAAAAAAGACATATGTCCATCAAGTTCAACCAGGGAATTAAGGGGTAGGGGTGTGGCGCGATATTGGGGAAGGGATGAGATTTTATATTTCTTCATAAGCATTAATCTTATTTTGTCAATTAGGAACATTCAGCACCCACCCGCTATCAAGGCAGCTGCCTATCATGTCATGCCCTACCTGCACAGGTGTGCTGGCTACTCAAATGATCCAATTAAGGAGGCCATTTAGTCAGCAGCAGCAGAAGTCCTGTGCCTGGACGCTCCAACAGCGGCCAGACACAAGCAGAAGCAGCAGAAGCAGCAGCAGCACCACCTTTTGTTGTTTGGCTGCAGCAGCAGCAGCAGCAGCAGCAGCAGAGCCCACAGGGCTGGCTAGCTGGCTAGCCAGCAAGCAGGTAGCAATGAAAGTAGGAATCTTTCTTTTTAACCCTGTAAGGGGGTGGTGCACTGTACCCGAAGATACTGCCATATCGGGTCAATGCATAGGGCGACGGAAGCAAGCTTCGAAATCGGCCCCCGTTCTCAAAAATCCATTTAATATATGGTCCCCAGATAGGGGACGTATCAGATATTAAACTGATAAGAACAGATACTACACTTGATCTTAGCCAAAAGGCCGAGAAGCGATAACCGTGAAAGGGGCGGGCCCAACAAGGTCCCCTTCATGGGCACTATCACTGCTTGCTGTCAGGGAGGCTGCCAGACAATTTTCCATGCACACTCTGGGCTGGGGGGCAGTCAACCACCAGTACACACAGCAGAACCTAAACCCATACCATTATTGCTAAGCAGCAAGACAGGGGCCCATTGCACTCCCACGGGGCCTTTTTAAATGCAATCCATAACCCGGATTTGCCAGGAACCCTTCTTACTCCTCCTACTTGCATGTGACACTGGGCTTAGGATCTGCATAGGAAACACACACACAAGCACACACCTACCTTTGTTGCCTGCAGATGCCTCCTTGGCTGTCCCCAAACGGTATCAAACCAACACCCACGGGAAGCTGTAAGCATAGAGGACATGCCTGCACCCCATTGGACTTACCTGTGTGGGTTAAATCCGGGTTATTTGACAACCTATGGCGGTGATGGTTCTGCTCAGGCAGAGCAGTGCTGATGCTCCTCATAAAGCTGTCGCTGCTGTGAAGGTTCTAGGTGACATCACAATCCCTATGGTTACATACACAACAAAGCTGGGTTGTTGTTGTTTACACTCTGCAAGGCCTGTGGAAGTGAGTGACATCATAGCACTGTAGTTCTGAGGGTTCTAGATGGATGCAACAATCTCCTGTTGCTTCTATGAAGGCCATAATAGACGACATCACCAAACAGCTCCATAGTCACATACACAGCAAAGGAGAGATGTTGTTTACACCTAGTGATGTCAGTGGTATTGAGTGACATCACAGCACAGTGCTAAGGCTCCTGGGCCTGGACACAGCAGCGGCTGCAATATCTCAACGGAGAATACGTTTATATATATGTGTGTGTGTGCGCGTATATATATATATATATATATATATATATATATATATATATATATTTCTCCGCCGAAATCACTTTTAAACCCATTTCCACCTTTTTTTCCCTTCTCTTCCTCTTACTTTTTTTTCACGTTTTTTTACGTTTTTCTCCTTTTCGCCTCTTTTCTGGGCGTATTATTCTTCTTTTTCTTCTTTTTTTTCGTCTAATGCATACCCCATCAGTGCAGCAATGCTTATTCAATACCGCCAGCAGATGGAGACACTGGGGGATAATTTTCTAAGGATTTATACTGATTTTTCCTGTCTGAATTTGTCGCACAGAAAGTTGCAGGCCAAATATGTGTGACATTTCTGCGACTTTAGCTTCTAGAGCATTTTTACAACATTATACATAGGTGCTGAATACATAAAAAGCGACTGTTCAGCGACAGACAAGTCGCATCGGCTGAAAGTAGGCCAGAATGTCAGTCCATGTTGGAGCAGGTTTAGATACAGTCTAAAGCATAGATCTCAAAGTCTGTGCACAGAATTTAGCAAGGGCCTCGCACCTTCTGATGCATCAGGTAGGTGCACTATAGCATAGCCTAACCCTCTGTACTTTGGTCTATATTGATGCGGGACATAGACAGCCAGCTGATGACCAATCCATTAGTGCAATGGATGGCTGGAAGCATTTGTCTTTGCCTTTGCAATACCACAGAAGCAATGCATGGTCAATGTACAGCAATGACACACCTGTGTGAACAGCCAGGAGACCCCCCCATGTTATGTTACATAGTTACATAGTTAGTACGGTCGAAAAAAGACATATGTCCATCAAGTTCAACCAGGGAATTAAGGGGTAGGGGTGTGGCGCGATATTGGGGAAGGGATGAGATTTTATATTTCTTCATAAGCATTAATCTTATTTTGTCAATTAGGAACATTCAGCACCCACCCGCTATCAAGGCAGCTGCCTATCATGTCATGCCCTACCTGCACAGGTGTGCTGGCTACTCAAATGATCCAATTAAGGAGGCCATTTAGTCAGCAGCAGCAGAAGTCCTGTGCCTGGACGCTCCAACAGCGGCCAGACACAAGCAGAAGCAGCAGAAGCAGCAGCAGCACCACCTTTTGTTTTTTGGCTGCAGCAGCAGCAGCAGCAGCAAGGCCCACAGGGCTGGCTAGCTGGCTAGCCAGCAAGCAGATAGCAATGAAAGTAGGAATCTTTCTTTTTAACCCTGTAAGGGGGTGGTGCACTGTACCCGAAGATACTGCCATATCGGGTCAATGCATAGGGCGACGGAAGCAAGCTTCGAAATCGGCCCCCGTTCTCAAAAATCCATTTAATATATGGTCCCCAGATAGGGGACGTATCAGATATTAAACTGATAAGAACAGATACTACACTTGATCTTAGCCAAAAGGCCGAGAAGCGATAACCGTGAAAGGGGCGGGCCCAACAAGGTCCCCTTCATGGGCACTATCACTGCTTGCTGTCAGGGAGGCTGCCAGACAATTTTCCATGCACACTCTGGGCTGGGGGGCAGTCAACCACCAGTACACACAGCAGAACCTAAACCCATACCATTATTGCTAAGCAGCAAGACAGGGGCCCATTGCACTCCCACGGGGCCTTTTTAAATGCAATCCATAACCCGGATTTGCCAGGAACCCTTCTTACTCCTCCTACTTGCATGTGACACTGGGCTTAGGATCTGCATAGGAAACACACACACAAGCACACACCTACCTTTGTTGCCTGCAGATGCCTCCTTGGCTGTCCCCAAACGGTATCAAACCAACACCCACGGGAAGCTGTAAGCATAGAGGACATGCCTGCACCCCATTGGACTTACCTGTGTGGGTTAAATCCGGGTTATTTGACAACCTATGGCGGTGATGGTTCTGCTCAGGCAGAGCAGTGCTGATGCTCCTCATAAAGCTGTCGCTGCTGTGAAGGTTCTAGGTGACATCACAATCCCTATGGTTACATACACAACAAAGCTGGGTTGTTGTTGTTTACACTCTGCAAGGCCTGTGGAAGTGAGTGACATCATAGCACTGTAGTTCTGAGGGTTCTAGATGGATGCAACAATCTCCTGTTGCTTCTATGAAGGCCATAATAGACGACATCACCAAACAGCTCCATAGTCACATACACAGCAAAGGAGAGATGTTGTTTACACCTAGTGATGTCAGTGGTATTGAGTGACATCACAGCACAGTGCTAAGGCTCCTGGGCCTGGACACAGCAGCGGCTGCAATATCTCAACGGAGAATACGTTTATATATATGTGTGTGTGTGCGCGTATATATATATATATATATATATATATATATATATATATATATATTTCTCCGCCGAAATCACTTTTAAACCCATTTCCACCTTTTTTTCCCTTCTCTTCCTCTTACTTTTTTTTCACGTTTTTTTACGTTTTTCTCCTTTTCGCCTCTTTTCTGGGCGTATTATTCTTCTTTTTCTTCTTTTTTTTCGTCTAATGCATACCCCATCAGTGCAGCAATGCTTATTCAATACCGCCAGCAGATGGAGACACTGGGGGATAATTTTCTAAGGATTTATACTGATTTTTCCTGTCTGAATTTGTCGCACAGAAAGTTGCAGGCCAAATATGTGTGACATTTCTGCGACTTTAGCTTCTAGAGCATTTTTACAACATTATACATAGGTGCTGAATACATAAAAAGCGACTGTTCAGCGACAGACAAGTCGCATCGGCTGAAAGTAGGCCAGAATGTCAGTCCATGTTGGAGCAGGTTTAGATACAGTCTAAAGCATAGATCTCAAAGTCTGTGCACAGAATTTAGCAAGGGCCTCGCACCTTCTGATGCATCAGGTAGGTGCACTATAGCATAGCCTAACCCTCTGTACTTTGGTCTATATTGATGCGGGACATAGACAGCCAGCTGATGACCAATCCATTAGTGCAATGGATGGCTGGAAGCATTTGTCTTTGCCTTTGCAATACCACAGAAGCAATGCATGGTCAATGTACAGCAATGACACACCTGTGTGAACAGCCAGGAGACCCCCCCATGTTATGTTACATAGTTACATAGTTAGTACGGTCGAAAAAAGACATATGTCCATCAAGTTCAACCAGGGAATTAAGGGGTAGGGGTGTGGCGCGATATTGGGGAAGGGATGAGATTTTATATTTCTTCATAAGCATTAATCTTATTTTGTCAATTAGGAACATTCAGCACCCACCCGCTATCAAGGCAGCTGCCTATCATGTCATGCCCTACCTGCACAGGTGTGCTGGCTACTCAAATGATCCAATTAAGGAGGCCATTTAGTCAGCAGCAGCAGAAGTCCTGTGCCTGGACGCTCCAACAGCGGCCAGACACAAGCAGAAGCAGCAGAAGCAGCAGCAGCACCACCTTTTGTTTTTTGGCTGCAGCAGCAGCAGCAGCAGCAAGGCCCACAGGGCTGGCTAGCTGGCTAGCCAGCAAGCAGGTAGCAATGAAAGTAGGAATCTTTCTTTTTAACCCTGTAAGGGGGTGGTGCACTGTACCCGAAGATACTGCCATATCGGGTCAATGCATAGGGCGACGGAAGCAAGCTTCGAAATCGGCCCCCGTTCTCAAAAATCCATTTAATATATGGTCCCCAGATAGGGGACGTATCAGATATTAAACTGATAAGAACAGATACTACACTTGATCTTAGCCAAAAGGCCGAGAAGCGATAACCGTGAAAGGGGCGGGCCCAACAAGGTCCCCTTCATGGGCACTATCACTGCTTGCTGTCAGGGAGGCTGCCAGACAATTTTCCATGCACACTCTGGGCTGGGGGGCAGTCAACCACCAGTACACACAGCAGAACCTAAACCCATACCATTATTGCTAAGCAGCAAGACAGGGGCCCATTGCACTCCCACGGGGCCTTTTTAAATGCAATCCATAACCCGGATTTGCCAGGAACCCTTCTTACTCCTCCTACTTGCATGTGACACTGGGCTTAGGATCTGCATAGGAAACACACACACAAGCACACACCTACCTTTGTTGCCTGCAGATGCCTCCTTGGCTGTCCCCAAACGGTATCAAACCAACACCCACGGGAAGCTGTAAGCATAGAGGACATGCCTGCACCCCATTGGACTTACCTGTGTGGGTTAAATCCGGGTTATTTGACAACCTATGGCGGTGATGGTTCTGCTCAGGCAGAGCAGTGCTGATGCTCCTCATAAAGCTGTCGCTGCTGTGAAGGTTCTAGGTGACATCACAATCCCTATGGTTACATACACAACAAAGCTGGGTTATTGTTGTTTACACTCTGCAAGGCCTGTGGAAGTGAGTGACATCATAGCACTGTAGTTCTGAGGGTTCTAGATGGATGCAACAATCTCCTGTTGCTTCTATGAAGGCCATAATAGACGACATCACCAAACAGCTCCATAGTCACATACACAGCAAAGGAGAGATGTTGTTTACACCTAGTGATGTCAGTGGTATTGAGTGACATCACAGCACAGTGCTAAGGCTCCTGGGCCTGGACACAGCAGCGGCTGCAATATCTCAACGGAGAATACGTTTATATATATGTGTGTGTGTGCGCGTATATATATATATATATATATATATATATATATATATATATATATTTCTCCGCCGAAATCACTTTTAAACCCATTTCCACCTTTTTTTCCCTTCTCTTCCTCTTACTTTTTTTTCACGTTTTTTTACGTTTTTCTCCTTTTCGCCTCTTTTCTGGGCGTATTATTCTTCTTTTTCTTCTTTTTTTTCGTCTAATGCATACCCCATCAGTGCAGCAATGCTTATTCAATACCGCCAGCAGATGGAGACACTGGGGGATAATTTTCTAAGGATTTATACTGATTTTTCCTGTCTGAATTTGTCGCACAGAAAGTTGCAGGCCAAATATGTGTGACATTTCTGCGACTTTAGCTTCTAGAGCATTTTTACAACATTATACATAGGTGCTGAATACATAAAAAGCGACTGTTCAGCGACAGACAAGTCGCATCGGCTGAAAGTAGGCCAGAATGTCAGTCCATGTTGGAGCAGGTTTAGATACAGTCTAAAGCATAGATCTCAAAGTCTGTGCACAGAATTTAGCAAGGGCCTCGCACCTTCTGATGCATCAGGTAGGTGCACTATAGCATAGCCTAACCCTCTGTACTTTGGTCTATATTGATGCGGGACATAGACAGCCAGCTGATGACCAATCCATTAGTGCAATGGATGGCTGGAAGCATTTGTCTTTGCCTTTGCAATACCACAGAAGCAATGCATGGTCAATGTACAGCAATGACACACCTGTGTGAACAGCCAGGAGACCCCCCCATGTTATGTTACATAGTTACATAGTTAGTACGGTCGAAAAAAGACATATGTCCATCAAGTTCAACCAGGGAATTAAGGGGTAGGGGTGTGGCGCGATATTGGGGAAGGGATGAGATTTTATATTTCTTCATAAGCATTAATCTTATTTTGTCAATTAGGAACATTCAGCACCCACCCGCTATCAAGGCAGCTGCCTATCATGTCATGCCCTACCTGCACAGGTGTGCTGGCTACTCAAATGATCCAATTAAGGAGGCCATTTAGTCAGCAGCAGCAGAAGTCCTGTGCCTGGACGCTCCAACAGCGGCCAGACACAAGCAGAAGCAGCAGAAGCAGCAGCAGCACCACCTTTTGTTTTTTGGCTGCAGCAGCAGCAGCAGCAGCAAGGCCCACAGGGCTGGCTAGCTGGCTAGCCAGCAAGCAGGTAGCAATGAAAGTAGGAATCTTTCTTTTTAACCCTGTAAGGGGGTGGTGCACTGTACCCGAAGATACTGCCATATCGGGTCAATGCATAGGGCGACGGAAGCAAGCTTCGAAATCGGCCCCCGTTCTCAAAAATCCATTTAATATATGGTCCCCAGATAGGGGACGTATCAGATATTAAACTGATAAGAACAGATACTACACTTGATCTTAGCCAAAAGGCCGAGAAGCGATAACCGTGAAAGGGGCGGGCCCAACAAGGTCCCCTTCATGGGCACTATCACTGCTTGCTGTCAGGGAGGCTGCCAGACAATTTTCCATGCACACTCTGGGCTGGGGGGCAGTCAACCACCAGTACACACAGCAGAACCTAAACCCATACCATTATTGCTAAGCAGCAAGACAGGGGCCCATTGCACTCCCACGGGGCCTTTTTAAATGCAATCCATAACCCGGATTTGCCAGGAACCCTTCTTACTCCTCCTACTTGCATGTGACACTGGGCTTAGGATCTGCATAGGAAACACACACACAAGCACACACCTACCTTTGTTGCCTGCAGATGCCTCCTTGGCTGTCCCCAAACGGTATCAAACCAACACCCACGGGAAGCTGTAAGCATAGAGGACATGCCTGCACCCCATTGGACTTACCTGTGTGGGTTAAATCCGGGTTATTTGACAACCTATGGCGGTGATGGTTCTGCTCAGGCAGAGCAGTGCTGATGCTCCTCATAAAGCTGTCGCTGCTGTGAAGGTTCTAGGTGACATCACAATCCCTATGGTTACATACACAACAAAGCTGGGTTGTTGTTGTTTACACTCTGCAAGGCCTGTGGAAGTGAGTGACATCATAGCACTGTAGTTCTGAGGGTTCTAGATGGATGCAACAATCTCCTGTTGCTTCTATGAAGGCCATAATAGACGACATCACCAAACAGCTCCATAGTCACATACACAGCAAAGGAGAGATGTTGTTTACACCTAGTGATGTCAGTGGTATTGAGTGACATCACAGCACAGTGCTAAGGCTCCTGGGCCTGGACACAGCAGCGGCTGCAATATCTCAACGGAGAATACGTTTATATATATGTGTGTGTGTGCGCGTATATATATATATATATATATATATATATATATATATATATATATATTTCTCCGCCGAAATCACTTTTAAACCCATTTCCACCTTTTTTTCCCTTCTCTTCCTCTTACTTTTTTTTCACGTTTTTTTACGTTTTTCTCCTTTTCGCCTCTTTTCTGGGCGTATTATTCTTCTTTTTCTTCTTTTTTTTCGTCTAATGCATACCCCATCAGTGCAGCAATGCTTATTCAATACCGCCAGCAGATGGAGACACTGGGGGATAATTTTCTAAGGATTTATACTGATTTTTCCTGTCTGAATTTGTCGCACAGAAAGTTGCAGGCCAAATATGTGTGACATTTCTGCGACTTTAGCTTCTAGAGCATTTTTACAACATTATACATAGGTGCTGAATACATAAAAAGCGACTGTTCAGCGACAGACAAGTCGCATCGGCTGAAAGTAGGCCAGAATGTCAGTCCATGTTGGAGCAGGTTTAGATACAGTCTAAAGCATAGATCTCAAAGTCTGTGCACAGAATTTAGCAAGGGCCTCGCACCTTCTGATGCATCAGGTAGGTGCACTATAGCATAGCCTAACCCTCTGTACTTTGGTCTATATTGATGCGGGACATAGACAGCCAGCTGATGACCAATCCATTAGTGCAATGGATGGCTGGAAGCATTTGTCTTTGCCTTTGCAATACCACAGAAGCAATGCATGGTCAATGTACAGCAATGACACACCTGTGTGAACAGCCAGGAGACCCCCCCATGTTATGTTACATAGTTACATAGTTAGTACGGTCGAAAAAAGACATATGTCCATCAAGTTCAACCAGGGAATTAAGGGGTAGGGGTGTGGCGCGATATTGGGGAAGGGATGAGATTTTATATTTCTTCATAAGCATTAATCTTATTTTGTCAATTAGGAACATTCAGCACCCACCCGCTATCAAGGCAGCTGCCTATCATGTCATGCCCTACCTGCACAGGTGTGCTGGCTACTCAAATGATCCAATTAAGGAGGCCATTTAGTCAGCAGCAGCAGAAGTCCTGTGCCTGGACGCTCCAACAGCGGCCAAACACAAGCAGAAGCAGCAGAAGCAGCAGCAGCACCACCTTTTGTTTTTTGGCTGCAGCAGCAGCAGCAGCAGCAGCAGGCCCACAGGGCTGGCTAGCTGGCTAGCCAGCAAGCAGGTAGCAATGAAAGTAGGAATCTTTCTTTTTAACCCTGTAAGGGGGTGGTGCACTGTACCCGAAGATACTGCCATATCGGGTCAATGCATAGGGCGACGGAAGCAAGCTTCGAAATCGGCCCCCGTTCTCAAAAATCCATTTAATATATGGTCCCCAGATAGGGGACGTATCAGATATTAAACTGATAAGAACAGATACTACACTTGATCTTAGCCAAAAGGCCGAGAAGCGATAACCGTGAAAGGGGCGGGCCCAACAAGGTCCCCTTCATGGGCACTATCACTGCTTGCTGTCAGGGAGGCTGCCAGACAATTTTCCATGCACACTCTGGGCTGGGGGGCAGTCAACCACCAGTACACACAGCAGAACCTAAACCCATACCATTATTGCTAAGCAGCAAGACAGGGGCCCATTGCACTCCCACGGGGCCTTTTTAAATGCAATCCATAACCCGGATTTGCCAGGAACCCTTCTTACTCCTCCTACTTGCATGTGACACTGGGCTTAGGATCTGCATAGGAAACACACACACAAGCACACACCTACCTTTGTTGCCTGCAGATGCCTCCTTGGCTGTCCCCAAACGGTATCAAACCAACACCCACGGGAAGCTGTAAGCATAGAGGACATGCCTGCACCCCATTGGACTTACCTGTGTGGGTTAAATCCGGGTTATTTGACAACCTATGGCGGTGATGGTTCTGCTCAGGCAGAGCAGTGCTGATGCTCCTCATAAAGCTGTCGCTGCTGTGAAGGTTCTAGGTGACATCACAATCCCTATGGTTACATACACAACAAAGCTGGGTTGTTGTTGTTTACACTCTGCAAGGCCTGTGGAAGTGAGTGACATCATAGCACTGTAGTTCTGAGGGTTCTAGATGGATGCAACAATCTCCTGTTGCTTCTATGAAGGCCATAATAGACGACATCACCAAACAGCTCCATAGTCACATACACAGCAAAGGAGAGATGTTGTTTACACCTAGTGATGTCAGTGGTATTGAGTGACATCACAGCACAGTGCTAAGGCTCCTGGGCCTGGACACAGCAGCGGCTGCAATATCTCAACGGAGAATACGTTTATATATATGTGTGTGTGTGCGCGTATATATATATATATATATATATATATATATATATATATATATATTTCTCCGCCGAAATCACTTTTAAACCCATTTCCACCTTTTTTTCCCTTCTCTTCCTCTTACTTTTTTTTCACGTTTTTTTACGTTTTTCTCCTTTTCGCCTCTTTTCTGGGCGTATTATTCTTCTTTTTCTTCTTTTTTTTCGTCTAATGCATACCCCATCAGTGCAGCAATGCTTATTCAATACCGCCAGCAGATGGAGACACTGGGGGATAATTTTCTAAGGATTTATACTGATTTTTCCTGTCTGAATTTGTCGCACAGAAAGTTGCAGGCCAAATATGTGTGACATTTCTGCGACTTTAGCTTCTAGAGCATTTTTACAACATTATACATAGGTGCTGAATACATAAAAAGCGACTGTTCAGCGACAGACAAGTCGCATCGGCTGAAAGTAGGCCAGAATGTCAGTCCATGTTGGAGCAGGTTTAGATACAGTCTAAAGCATAGATCTCAAAGTCTGTGCACAGAATTTAGCAAGGGCCTCGCACCTTCTGATGCATCAGGTAGGTGCACTATAGCATAGCCTAACCCTCTGTACTTTGGTCTATATTGATGCGGGACATAGACAGCCAGCTGATGACCAATCCATTAGTGCAATGGATGGCTGGAAGCATTTGTCTTTGCCTTTGCAATACCACAGAAGCAATGCATGGTCAATGTACAGCAATGACACACCTGTGTGAACAGCCAGGAGACCCCCCCATGTTATGTTACATAGTTACATAGTTAGTACGGTCGAAAAAAGACATATGTCCATCAAGTTCAACCAGGGAATTAAGGGGTAGGGGTGTGGCGCGATATTGGGGAAGGGATGAGATTTTATATTTCTTCATAAGCATTAATCTTATTTTGTCAATTAGGAACATTCAGCACCCACCCGCTATCAAGGCAGCTGCCTATCATGTCATGCCCTACCTGCACAGGTGTGCTGGCTACTCAAATGATCCAATTAAGGAGGCCATTTAGTCAGCAGCAGCAGAAGTCCTGTGCCTGGACGCTCCAACAGCGGCCAGACACAAGCAGAAGCAGCAGAAGCAGCAGCAGCACCACCTTTTGTTTTTTGGCTGCAGCAGCAGCAGCAGCAGCAAGGCCCACAGGGCTGGCTAGCTGGCTAGCCAGCAAGCAGGTAGCAATGAAAGTAGGAATCTTTCTTTTTAACCCTGTAAGGGGGTGGTGCACTGTACCCGAAGATACTGCCATATCGGGTCAATGCATAGGGCGACGGAAGCAAGCTTCGAAATCGGCCCCCGTTCTCAAAAATCCATTTAATATATGGTCCCCAGATAGGGGACGTATCAGATATTAAACTGATAAGAACAGATACTACACTTGATCTTAGCCAAAAGGCCGAGAAGCGATAACCGTGAAAGGGGCGGGCCCAACAAGGTCCCCTTCATGGGCACTATCACTGCTTGCTGTCAGGGAGGCTGCCAGACAATTTTCCATGCACACTCTGGGCTGGGGGGCAGTCAACCACCAGTACACACAGCAGAACCTAAACCCATACCATTATTGCTAAGCAGCAAGACAGGGGCCCATTGCACTCCCACGGGGCCTTTTTAAATGCAATCCATAACCCGGATTTGCCAGGAACCCTTCTTACTCCTCCTACTTGCATGTGACACTGGGCTTAGGATCTGCATAGGAAACACACACACAAGCACACACCTACCTTTGTTGCCTGCAGATGCCTCCTTGGCTGTCCCCAAACGGTATCAAACCAACACCCACGGGAAGCTGTAAGCATAGAGGACATGCCTGCACCCCATTGGACTTACCTGTGTGGGTTAAATCCGGGTTATTTGACAACCTATGGCGGTGATGGTTCTGCTCAGGCAGAGCAGTGCTGATGCTCCTCATAAAGCTGTCGCTGCTGTGAAGGTTCTAGGTGACATCACAATCCCTATGGTTACATACACAACAAAGCTGGGTTGTTGTTGTTTACACTCTGCAAGGCCTGTGGAAGTGAGTGACATCATAGCACTGTAGTTCTGAGGGTTCTAGATGGATGCAACAATCTCCTGTTGCTTCTATGAAGGCCATAATAGACGACATCACCAAACAGCTCCATAGTCACATACACAGCAAAGGAGAGATGTTGTTTACACCTAGTGATGTCAGTGGTATTGAGTGACATCACAGCACAGTGCTAAGGCTCCTGGGCCTGGACACAGCAGCGGCTGCAATATCTCAACGGAGAATACGTTTATATATATGTGTGTGTGTGCGCGTATATATATATATATATATATATATATATATATATATATATTTCTCCGCCGAAATCACTTTTAAACCCATTTCCACCTTTTTTTCCCTTCTCTTCCTCTTACTTTTTTTTCACGTTTTTTTACGTTTTTCTCCTTTTCGCCTCTTTTCTGGGCGTATTATTCTTCTTTTTCTTCTTTTTTTCGTCTAATGCATACCCCATCAGTGCAGCAATGCTTATTCAATACCGCCAGCAGATGGAGACACTGGGGGATAATTTTCTAAGGATTTATACTGATTTTTCCTGTCTGAATTTGTCGCACAGAAAGTTGCAGGCCAAATATGTGTGACATTTCTGCGACTTTAGCTTCTAGAGCATTTTTACAACATTATACATAGGTGCTGAATACATAAAAAGCGACTGTTCAGCGACAGACAAGTCGCATCGGCTGAAAGTAGGCCAGAATGTCAGTCCATGTTGGAGCAGGTTTAGATACAGTCTAAAGCATAGATCTCAAAGTCTGTGCACAGAATTTAGCAAGGGCCTCGCACCTTCTGATGCATCAGGTAGGTGCACTATAGCATAGCCTAACCCTCTGTACTTTGGTCTATATTGATGCGGGACATAGACAGCCAGCTGATGACCAATCCATTAGTGCAATGGATGGCTGGAAGCATTTGTCTTTGCCTTTGCAATACCACAGAAGCAATGCATGGTCAATGTACAGCAATGACACACCTGTGTGAACAGCCAGGAGACCCCCCCATGTTATGTTACATAGTTACATAGTTAGTACGGTCGAAAAAAGACATATGTCCATCAAGTTCAACCAGGGAATTAAGGGGTAGGGGTGTGGCGCGATATTGGGGAAGGGATGAGATTTTATATTTCTTCATAAGCATTAATCTTATTTTGTCAATTAGGAACATTCAGCACCCACCCGCTATCAAGGCAGCTGCCTATCATGTCATGCCCTACCTGCACAGGTGTGCTGGCTACTCAAATGATCCAATTAAGGAGGCCATTTAGTCAGCAGCAGCAGAAGTCCTGTGCCTGGACGCTCCAACAGCGGCCAGACACAAGCAGAAGCAGCAGAAGCAGCAGCAGCACCACCTTTTGTTTTTTGGCTGCAGCAGCAGCAGCAGCAGCAAGGCCCACAGGGCTGGCTAGCTGGCTAGCCAGCAAGCAGGTAGCAATGAAAGTAGGAATCTTTCTTTTTAACCCTGTAAGGGGGTGGTGCACTGTACCCGAAGATACTGCCATATCGGGTCAATGCATAGGGCGACGGAAGCAAGCTTCGAAATCGGCCCCCGTTCTCAAAAATCCATTTAATATATGGTCCCCAGATAGGGGACGTATCAGATATTAAACTGATAAGAACAGATACTACACTTGATCTTAGCCAAAAGGCCGAGAAGCGATAACCGTGAAAGGGGCGGGCCCAACAAGGTCCCCTTCATGGGCACTATCACTGCTTGCTGTCAGGGAGGCTGCCAGACAATTTTCCATGCACACTCTGGGCTGGGGGGCAGTCAACCACCAGTACACACAGCAGAACCTAAACCCATACCATTATTGCTAAGCAGCAAGACAGGGGCCCATTGCACTCCCACGGGGCCTTTTTAAATGCAATCCATAACCCGGATTTGCCAGGAACCCTTCTTACTCCTCCTACTTGCATGTGACACTGGGCTTAGGATCTGCATAGGAAACACACACACAAGCACACACCTACCTTTGTTGCCTGCAGATGCCTCCTTGGCTGTCCCCAAACGGTATCAAACCAACACCCACGGGAAGCTGTAAGCATAGAGGACATGCCTGCACCCCATTGGACTTACCTGTGTGGGTTAAATCCGGGTTATTTGACAACCTATGGCGGTGATGGTTCTGCTCAGGCAGAGCAGTGCTGATGCTCCTCATAAAGCTGTCGCTGCTGTGAAGGTTCTAGGTGACATCACAATCCCTATGGTTACATACACAACAAAGCTGGGTTGTTGTTGTTTACACTCTGCAAGGCCTGTGGAAGTGAGTGACATCATAGCACTGTAGTTCTGAGGGTTCTAGATGGATGCAACAATCTCCTGTTGCTTCTATGAAGGCCATAATAGACGACATCACCAAACAGCTCCATAGTCACATACACAGCAAAGGAGAGATGTTGTTTACACCTAGTGATGTCAGTGGTATTGAGTGACATCACAGCACAGTGCTAAGGCTCCTGGGCCTGGACACAGCAGCGGCTGCAATATCTCAACGGAGAATACGTTTATATATATGTGTGTGTGTGCGCGTATATATATATATATATATATATATATATATATATATATATATTTCTCCGCCGAAATCACTTTTAAACCCATTTCCACCTTTTTTTCCCTTCTCTTCCTCTTACTTTTTTTTCACGTTTTTTTACGTTTTTCTCCTTTTCGCCTCTTTTCTGGGCGTATTATTCTTCTTTTTCTTCTTTTTTTTCGTCTAATGCATACCCCATCAGTGCAGCAATGCTTATTCAATACCGCCAGCAGATGGAGACACTGGGGGATAATTTTCTAAGGATTTATACTGATTTTTCCTGTCTGAATTTGTCGCACAGAAAGTTGCAGGCCAAATATGTGTGACATTTCTGCGACTTTAGCTTCTAGAGCATTTTTACAACATTATACATAGGTGCTGAATACATAAAAAGCGACTGTTCAGCGACAGACAAGTCGCATCGGCTGAAAGTAGGCCAGAATGTCAGTCCATGTTGGAGCAGGTTTAGATACAGTCTAAAGCATAGATCTCAAAGTCTGTGCACAGAATTTAGCAAGGGCCTCGCACCTTCTGATGCATCAGGTAGGTGCACTATAGCATAGCCTAACCCTCTGTACTTTGGTCTATATTGATGCGGGACATAGACAGCCAGCTGATGACCAATCCATTAGTGCAATGGATGGCTGGAAGCATTTGTCTTTGCCTTTGCAATACCACAGAAGCAATGCATGGTCAATGTACAGCAATGACACACCTGTGTGAACAGCCAGTAGACCCCCCCATGTTATGTTACATAGTTACATAGTTAGTACGGTCGAAAAAAGACATATGTCCATCAAGTTCAACCAGGGAATTAAGGGGTAGGGGTGTGGCGCGATATTGGGGAAGGGATGAGATTTTATATTTCTTCATAAGCATTAATCTTATTTTGTCAATTAGGAACATTCAGCACCCACCCGCTATCAAGGCAGCTGCCTATCATGTCATGCCCTACCTGCACAGGTGTGCTGGCTACTCAAATGATCCAATTAAGGAGGCCATTTAGTCAGCAGCAGCAGAAGTCCTGTGCCTGGACGCTCCAACAGCGGCCAGACACAAGCAGAAGCAGCAGAAGCAGCAGCAGCACCACCTTTTGTTTTTTGGCTGCAGCAGCAGCAGCAGCAGCAAGGCCCACAGGGCTGGCTAGCTGGCTAGCCAGCAAGCAGGTAGCAATGAAAGTAGGAATCTTTCTTTTTAACCCTGTAAGGGGGTGGTGCACTGTACCCGAAGATACTGCCATATCGGGTCAATGCATAGGGCGACGGAAGCAAGCTTCGAAATCGGCCCCCGTTCTCAAAAATCCATTTAATATATGGTCCCCAGATAGGGGACGTATCAGATATTAAACTGATAAGAACAGATACTACACTTGATCTTAGCCAAAAGGCCGAGAAGCGATAACCGTGAAAGGGGCGGGCCCAACAAGGTCCCCTTCATGGGCACTATCACTGCTTGCTGTCAGGGAGGCTGCCAGACAATTTTCCATGCACACTCTGGGCTGGGGGGCAGTCAACCACCAGTACACACAGCAGAACCTAAACCCATACCATTATTGCTAAGCAGCAAGACAGGGGCCCATTGCACTCCCACGGGGCCTTTTTAAATGCAATCCATAACCCGGATTTGCCAGGAACCCTTCTTACTCCTCCTACTTGCATGTGACACTGGGCTTAGGATCTGCATAGGAAACACACACACAAGCACACACCTACCTTTGTTGCCTGCAGATGCCTCCTTGGCTGTCCCCAAACGGTATCAAACCAACACCCACGGGAAGCTGTAAGCATAGAGGACATGCCTGCACCCCATTGGACTTACCTGTGTGGGTTAAATCCGGGTTATTTGACAACCTATGGCGGTGATGGTTCTGCTCAGGCAGAGCAGTGCTGATGCTCCTCATAAAGCTGTCGCTGCTGTGAAGGTTCTAGGTGACATCACAATCCCTATGGTTACATACACAACAAAGCTGGGTTGTTGTTGTTTACACTCTGCAAGGCCTGTGGAAGTGAGTGACATCATAGCACTGTAGTTCTGAGGGTTCTAGATGGATGCAACAATCTCCTGTTGCTTCTATGAAGGCCATAATAGACGACATCACCAAACAGCTCCATAGTCACATACACAGCAAAGGAGAGATGTTGTTTACACCTAGTGATGTCAGTGGTATTGAGTGACATCACAGCACAGTGCTAAGGCTCCTGGGCCTGGACACAGCAGCGGCTGCAATATCTCAACGGAGAATACGTTTATATATATGTGTGTGTGTGCGCGTATATATATATATATATATATATATATATATATATATATATTTCTCCGCCGAAATCACTTTTAAACCCATTTCCACCTTTTTTTCCCTTCTCTTCCTCTTACTTTTTTTTCACGTTTTTTTACGTTTTTCTCCTTTTCGCCTCTTTTCTGGGCGTATTATTCTTCTTTTTCTTCTTTTTTTTCGTCTAATGCATACCCCATCAGTGCAGCAATGCTTATTCAATACCGCCAGCAGATGGAGACACTGGGGGATAATTTTCTAAGGATTTATACTGATTTTTCCTGTCTGAATTTGTCGCACAGAAAGTTGCAGGCCAAATATGTGTGACATTTCTGCGACTTTAGCTTCTAGAGCATTTTTACAACATTATACATAGGTGCTGAATACATAAAAAGCGACTGTTCAGCGACAGACAAGTCGCATCGGCTGAAAGTAGGCCAGAATGTCAGTCCATGTTGGAGCAGGTTTAGATACAGTCTAAAGCATAGATCTCAAAGTCTGTGCACAGAATTTAGCAAGGGCCTCGCACCTTCTGATGCATCAGGTAGGTGCACTATAGCATAGCCTAACCCTCTGTACTTTGGTCTATATTGATGCGGGACATAGACAGCCAGCTGATGACCAATCCATTAGTGCAATGGATGGCTGGAAGCATTTGTCTTTGCCTTTGCAATACCACAGAAGCAATGCATGGTCAATGTACAGCAATGACACACCTGTGTGAACAGCCAGGAGACCCCCCCATGTTATGTTACATAGTTACATAGTTAGTACGGTCGAAAAAAGACATATGTCCATCAAGTTCAACCAGGGAATTAAGGGGTAGGGGTGTGGCGCGATATTGGGGAAGGGATGAGATTTTATATTTCTTCATAAGCATTAATCTTATTTTGTCAATTAGGAACATTCAGCACCCACCCGCTATCAAGGCAGCTGCCTATCATGTCATGCCCTACCTGCACAGGTGTGCTGGCTACTCAAATGATCCAATTAAGGAGGCCATTTAGTCAGCAGCAGCAGAAGTCCTGTGCCTGGACGCTCCAACAGCGGCCAGACACAAGCAGAAGCAGCAGAAGCAGCAGCAGCACCACCTTTTGTTTTTTGGCTGCAGCAGCAGCAGCAGCAGCAAGGCCCACAGGGCTGGCTAGCTGGCTAGCCAGCAAGCAGGTAGCAATGAAAGTAGGAATCTTTCTTTTTAACCCTGTAAGGGGGTGGTGCACTGTACCCGAAGATACTGCCATATCGGGTCAATGCATAGGGCGACGGAAGCAAGCTTCGAAATCGGCCCCCGTTCTCAAAAATCCATTTAATATATGGTCCCCAGATAGGGGACGTATCAGATATTAAACTGATAAGAACAGATACTACACTTGATCTTAGCCAAAAGGCCGAGAAGCGATAACCGTGAAAGGGGCGGGCCCAACAAGGTCCCCTTCATGGGCACTATCACTGCTTGCTGTCAGGGAGGCTGCCAGACAATTTTCCATGCACACTCTGGGCTGGGGGGCAGTCAACCACCAGTACACACAGCAGAACCTAAACCCATACCATTATTGCTAAGCAGCAAGACAGGGGCCCATTGCACTCCCACGGGGCCTTTTTAAATGCAATCCATAACCCGGATTTGCCAGGAACCCTTCTTACTCCTCCTACTTGCATGTGACACTGGGCTTAGGATCTGCATAGGAAACACACACACAAGCACACACCTACCTTTGTTGCCTGCAGATGCCTCCTTGGCTGTCCCCAAACGGTATCAAACCAACACCCACGGGAAGCTGTAAGCATAGAGGACATGCCTGCACCCCATTGGACTTACCTGTGTGGGTTAAATCCGGGTTATTTGACAACCTATGGCGGTGATGGTTCTGCTCAGGCAGAGCAGTGCTGATGCTCCTCATAAAGCTGTCGCTGCTCTGAAGGTTCTAGGTGACATCACAATCCCTATGGTTACATACACAACAAAGCTGGGTTGTTGTTGTTTACACTCTGCAAGGCCTGTGGAAGTGAGTGACATCATAGCACTGTAGTTCTGAGGGTTCTAGATGGATGCAACAATCTCCTGTTGCTTCTATGAAGGCCATAATAGACGACATCACCAAACAGCTCCATAGTCACATACACAGCAAAGGAGAGATGTTGTTTACACCTAGTGATGTCAGTGGTATTGAGTGACATCACAGCACAGTGCTAAGGCTCCTGGGCCTGGACACAGCAGCGGCTGCAATATCTCAACGGAGAATACGTTTATATATATGTGTGTGTGTGCGCGTATATATATATATATATATATATATATATATATATATATTTCTCCGCCGAAATCACTTTTAAACCCATTTCCACCTTTTTTTCCCTTCTCTTCCTCTTACTTTTTTTTCACGTTTTTTTACGTTTTTCTCCTTTTCGCCTCTTTTCTGGGCGTATTATTCTTCTTTTTCTTCTTTTTTTTCGTCTAATGCATACCCCATCAGTGCAGCAATGCTTATTCAATACCGCCAGCAGATGGAGACACTGGGGGATAATTTTCTAAGGATTTATACTGATTTTTCCTGTCTGAATTTGTCGCACAGAAAGTTGCAGGCCAAATATGTGTGACATTTCTGCGACTTTAGCTTCTAGAGCATTTTTACAACATTATACATAGGTGCTGAATACATAAAAAGCGACTGTTCAGCGACAGACAAGTCGCATCGGCTGAAAGTAGGCCAGAATGTCAGTCCATGTTGGAGCAGGTTTAGATACAGTCTAAAGCATAGATCTCAAAGTCTGTGCACAGAATTTAGCAAGGGCCTCGCACCTTCTGATGCATCAGGTAGGTGCACTATAGCATAGCCTAACCCTCTGTACTTTGGTCTATATTGATGCGGGACATAGACAGCCAGCTGATGACCAATCCATTAGTGCAATGGATGGCTGGAAGCATTTGTCTTTGCCTTTGCAATACCACAGAAGCAATGCATGGTCAATGTACAGCAATGACACACCTGTGTGAACAGCCAGGAGACCCCCCCATGTTATGTTACATAGTTACATAGTTAGTACGGTCGAAAAAAGACATATGTCCATCAAGTTCAACCAGGGAATTAAGGGGTAGGGGTGTGGCGCGATATTGGGGAAGGGATGAGATTTTATATTTCTTCATAAGCATTAATCTTATTTTGTCAATTAGGAACATTCAGCACCCACCCGCTATCAAGGCAGCTGCCTATCATGTCATGCCCTACCTGCACAGGTGTGCTGGCTACTCAAATGATCCAATTAAGGAGGCCATTTAGTCAGCAGCAGCAGAAGTCCTGTGCCTGGACGCTCCAACAGCGGCCAGACACAAGCAGAAGCAGCAGAAGCAGCAGCAGCACCACCTTTTGTTTTTTGGCTGCAGCAGCAGCAGCAGCAGCAGCAAGGCCCACAGGGCTGGCTAGCTGGCTAGCCAGCAAGCAGGTAGCAATGAAAGTAGGAATCTTTCTTTTTAACCCTGTAAGGGGGTGGTGCACTGTACCCGAAGATACTGCCATATCGGGTCAATGCATAGGGCGACGGAAGCAAGCTTCGAAATCGGCCCCCGTTCTCAAAAATCCATTTAATATATGGTCCCCAGATAGGGGACGTATCAGATATTAAACTGATAAGAACAGATACTACACTTGATCTTAGCCAAAAGGCCGAGAAGCGATAACCGTGAAAGGGGCGGGCCCAACAAGGTCCCCTTCATGGGCACTATCACTGCTTGCTGTCAGGGAGGCTGCCAGACAATTTTCCATGCACACTCTGGGCTGGGGGGCAGTCAACCACCAGTACACACAGCAGAACCTAAACCCATACCATTATTGCTAAGCAGCAAGACAGGGGCCCATTGCACTCCCACGGGGCCTTTTTAAATGCAATCCATAACCCGGATTTGCCAGGAACCCTTCTTACTCCTCCTACTTGCATGTGACACTGGGCTTAGGATCTGCATAGGAAACACACACACAAGCACACACCTACCTTTGTTGCCTGCAGATGCCTCCTTGGCTGTCCCCAAACGGTATCAAACCAACACCCACGGGAAGCTGTAAGCATAGAGGACATGCCTGCACCCCATTGGACTTACCTGTGTGGGTTAAATCCGGGTTATTTGACAACCTATGGCGGTGATGGTTCTGCTCAGGCAGAGCAGTGCTGATGCTCCTCATAAAGCTGTCGCTGCTGTGAAGGTTCTAGGTGACATCACAATCCCTATGGTTACATACACAACAAAGCTGGGTTGTTGTTGTTTACACTCTGCAAGGCCTGTGGAAGTGAGTGACATCATAGCACTGTAGTTCTGAGGGTTCTAGATGGATGCAACAATCTCCTGTTGCTTCTATGAAGGCCATAATAGACGACATCACCAAACAGCTCCATAGTCACATACACAGCAAAGGAGAGATGTTGTTTACACCTAGTGATGTCAGTGGTATTGAGTGACATCACAGCACAGTGCTAAGGCTCCTGGGCCTGGACACAGCAGCGGCTGCAATATCTCAACGGAGAATACGTTTATATATATGTGTGTGTGTGCGCGTATATATATATATATATATATATATATATATATATATATATATTTCTCCGCCGAAATCACTTTTAAACCCATTTCCACCTTTTTTTCCCTTCTCTTCCTCTTACTTTTTTTTCACGTTTTTTTACGTTTTTCTCCTTTTCGCCTCTTTTCTGGGCGTATTATTCTTCTTTTTCTTCTTTTTTTTCGTCTAATGCATACCCCATCAGTGCAGCAATGCTTATTCAATACCGCCAGCAGATGGAGACACTGGGGGATAATTTTCTAAGGATTTATACTGATTTTTCCTGTCTGAATTTGTCGCACAGAAAGTTGCAGGCCAAATATGTGTGACATTTCTGCGACTTTAGCTTCTAGAGCATTTTTACAACATTATACATAGGTGCTGAATACATAAAAAGCGACTGTTCAGCGACAGACAAGTCGCATCGGCTGAAAGTAGGCCAGAATGTCAGTCCATGTTGGAGCAGGTTTAGATACAGTCTAAAGCATAGATCTCAAAGTCTGTGCACAGAATTTAGCAAGGGCCTCGCACCTTCTGATGCATCAGGTAGGTGCACTATAGCATAGCCTAACCCTCTGTACTTTGGTCTATATTGATGCGGGACATAGACAGCCAGCTGATGACCAATCCATTAGTGCAATGGATGGCTGGAAGCATTTGTCTTTGCCTTTGCAATACCACAGAAGCAATGCATGGTCAATGTACAGCAATGACACACCTGTGTGAACAGCCAGGAGACCCCCCCATGTTATGTTACATAGTTACATAGTTAGTACGGTCGAAAAAAGACATATGTCCATCAAGTTCAACCAGGGAATTAAGGGGTAGGGGTGTGGCGCGATATTGGGGAAGGGATGAGATTTTATATTTCTTCATAAGCATTAATCTTATTTTGTCAATTAGGAACATTCAGCACCCACCCGCTATCAAGGCAGCTGCCTATCATGTCATGCCCTACCTGCACAGGTGTGCTGGCTACTCAAATGATCCAATTAAGGAGGCCATTTAGTCAGCAGCAGCAGAAGTCCTGTGCCTGGACGCTCCAACAGCGGCCAGACACAAGCAGAAGCAGCAGAAGCAGCAGCAGCACCACCTTTTGTTTTTTGGCTGCAGCAGCAGCAGCAGCAGCAGCAAGGCCCACAGGGCTGGCTAGCTGGCTAGCCAGCAAGCAGGTAGCAATGAAAGTAGGAATCTTTCTTTTTAACCCTGTAAGGGGGTGGTGCACTGTACCCGAAGATACTGCCATATCGGGTCAATGCATAGGGCGACGGAAGCAAGCTTCGAAATCGGCCCCCGTTCTCAAAAATCCATTTAATATATGGTCCCCAGATAGGGGACGTATCAGATATTAAACTGATAAGAACAGATACTACACTTGATCTTAGCCAAAAGGCCGAGAAGCGATAACCGTGAAAGGGGCGGGCCCAACAAGGTCCCCTTCATGGGCACTATCACTGCTTGCTGTCAGGGAGGCTGCCAGACAATTTTCCATGCACACTCTGGGCTGGGGGGCAGTCAACCACCAGTACACACAGCAGAACCTAAACCCATACCATTATTGCTAAGCAGCAAGACAGGGGCCCATTGCACTCCCACGGGGCCTTTTTAAATGCAATCCATAACCCGGATTTGCCAGGAACCCTTCTTACTCCTCCTACTTGCATGTGACACTGGGCTTAGGATCTGCATAGGAAACACACACACAAGCACACACCTACCTTTGTTGCCTGCAGATGCCTCCTTGGCTGTCCCCAAACGGTATCAAACCAACACCCACGGGAAGCTGTAAGCATAGAGGACATGCCTGCACCCCATTGGACTTACCTGTGTGGGTTAAATCCGGGTTATTTGACAACCTATGGCGGTGATGGTTCTGCTCAGGCAGAGCAGTGCTGATGCTCCTCATAAAGCTGTCGCTGCTGTGAAGGTTCTAGGTGACATCACAATCCCTATGGTTACATACACAACAAAGCTGGGTTGTTGTTGTTTACACTCTGCAAGGCCTGTGGAAGTGAGTGACATCATAGCACTGTAGTTCTGAGGGTTCTAGATGGATGCAACAATCTCCTGTTGCTTCTATGAAGGCTATAATAGACGACATCACCAAACAGCTCCATAGTCACATACACAGCAAAGGAGAGATGTTGTTTACACCTAGTGATGTCAGTGGTATTGAGTGACATCACAGCACAGTGCTAAGGCTCCTGGGCCTGGACACAGCAGCGGCTGCAATATCTCAACGGAGAATACGTTTATATATATGTGTGTGTGTGCGCGTATATATATATATATATATATATATATATATATATATTTCTCCGCCGAAATCACTTTTAAACCCATTTCCACCTTTTTTTCCCTTCTCTTCCTCTTACTTTTTTTTCACGTTTTTTTACGTTTTTCTCCTTTTCGCCTCTTTTCTGGGCGTATTATTCTTCTTTTTCTTCTTTTTTTTCGTCTAATGCATACCCCATCAGTGCAGCAATGCTTATTCAATACCGCCAGCAGATGGAGACACTGGGGGATAATTTTCTAAGGATTTATACTGATTTTTCCTGTCTGAATTTGTCGCACAGAAAGTTGCAGGCCAAATATGTGTGACATTTCTGCGACTTTAGCTTCTAGAGCATTTTTACAACATTATACATAGGTGCTGAATACATAAAAAGCGACTGTTCAGCGACAGACAAGTCGCATCGGCTGAAAGTAGGCCAGAATGTCAGTCCATGTTGGAGCAGGTTTAGATACAGTCTAAAGCATAGATCTCAAAGTCTGTGCACAGAATTTAGCAAGGGCCTCGCACCTTCTGATGCATCAGGTAGGTGCACTATAGCATAGCCTAACCCTCTGTACTTTGGTCTATATTGATGCGGGACATAGACAGCCAGCTGATGACCAATCCATTAGTGCAATGGATGGCTGGAAGCATTTGTCTTTGCCTTTGCAATACCACAGAAGCAATGCATGGTCAATGTACAGCAATGACACACCTGTGTGAACAGCCAGGAGACCCCCCCATGTTATGTTACATAGTTACATAGTTAGTACGGTCGAAAAAAGACATATGTCCATCAAGTTCAACCAGGGAATTAAGGGGTAGGGGTGTGGCGCGATATTGGGGAAGGGATGAGATTTTATATTTCTTCATAAGCATTAATCTTATTTTGTCAATTAGGAACATTCAGCACCCACCCGCTATCAAGGCAGCTGCCTATCATGTCATGCCCTACCTGCACAGGTGTGCTGGCTACTCAAATGATCCAATTAAGGAGGCCATTTAGTCAGCAGCAGCAGAAGTCCTGTGCCTGGACGCTCCAACAGCGGCCAGACACAAGCAGAAGCAGCAGAAGCAGCAGCAGCACCACCTTTTGTTTTTTGGCTGCAGCAGCAGCAGCAGCAGCAAGGCCCACAGGGCTGGCTAGCTGGCTAGCCAGCAAGCAGGTAGCAATGAAAGTAGGAATCTTTCTTTTTAACCCTGTAAGGGGGTGGTGCACTGTACCCGAAGATACTGCCATATCGGGTCAATGCATAGGGCGACGGAAGCAAGCTTCGAAATCGGCCCCCGTTCTCAAAAATCCATTTAATATATGGTCCCCAGATAGGGGACGTATCAGATATTAAACTGATAAGAACAGATACTACACTTGATCTTAGCCAAAAGGCCGAGAAGCGATAACCGTGAAAGGGGCGGGCCCAACAAGGTCCCCTTCATGGGCACTATCACTGCTTGCTGTCAGGGAGGCTGCCAGACAATTTTCCATGCACACTCTGGGCTGGGGGGCAGTCAACCACCAGTACACACAGCAGAACCTAAACCCATACCATTATTGCTAAGCAGCAAGACAGGGGCCCATTGCACTCCCACGGGGCCTTTTTAAATGCAATCCATAACCCGGATTTGCCAGGAACCCTTCTTACTCCTCCTACTTGCATGTGACACTGGGCTTAGGATCTGCATAGGAAACACACACACAAGCACACACCTACCTTTGTTGCCTGCAGATGCCTCCTTGGCTGTCCCCAAACGGTATCAAACCAACACCCACGGGAAGCTGTAAGCATAGAGGACATTCCTGCACCCCATTGGACTTACCTGTGTGGGTTAAATCCGGGTTATTTGACAACCTATGGCGGTGATGGTTCTGCTCAGGCAGAGCAGTGCTGATGCTCCTCATAAAGCTGTCGCTGCTGTGAAGGTTCTAGGTGACATCACAATCCCTATGGTTACATACACAACAAAGCTGGGTTGTTGTTGTTTACACTCTGCAAGGCCTGTGGAAGTGAGTGACATCATAGCACTGTAGTTCTGAGGGTTCTAGATGGATGCAACAATCTCCTGTTGCTTCTATGAAGGCCATAATAGACGACATCACCAAACAGCTCCATAGTCACATACACAGCAAAGGAGAGATGTTGTTTACACCTAGTGATGTCAGTGGTATTGAGTGACATCACAGCACAGTGCTAAGGCTCCTGGGCCTGGACACAGCAGCGGCTGCAATATCTCAACGGAGAATACGTTTATATATATGTGTGTGTGTGCGCGTATATATATATATATATATATATATATATATATATATATATATATATTTCTCCGCCGAAATCACTTTTAAACCCATTTCCACCTTTTTTTCCCTTCTCTTCCTCTTACTTTTTTTTCACGTTTTTTTACGTTTTTCTCCTTTTCGCCTCTTTTCTGGGCGTATTATTCTTCTTTTTCTTCTTTTTTTTCGTCTAATGCATACCCCATCAGTGCAGCAATGCTTATTCAATACCGCCAGCAGATGGAGACACTGGGGGATAATTTTCTAAGGATTTATACTGATTTTTCCTGTCTGAATTTGTCGCACAGAAAGTTGCAGGCCAAATATGTGTGACATTTCTGCGACTTTAGCTTCTAGAGCATTTTTACAACATTATACATAGGTGCTGAATACATAAAAAGCGACTGTTCAGCGACAGACAAGTCGCATCGGCTGAAAGTAGGCCAGAATGTCAGTCCATGTTGGAGCAGGTTTAGATACAGTCTAAAGCATAGATCTCAAAGTCTGTGCACAGAATTTAGCAAGGGCCTCGCACCTTCTGATGCATCAGGTAGGTGCACTATAGCATAGCCTAACCCTCTGTACTTTGGTCTATATTGATGCGGGACATAGACAGCCAGCTGATGACCAATCCATTAGTGCAATGGATGGCTGGAAGCATTTGTCTTTGCCTTTGCAATACCACAGAAGCAATGCATGGTCAATGTACAGCAATGACACACCTGTGTGAACAGCCAGGAGACCCCCCCATGTTATGTTACATAGTTACATAGTTAGTACGGTCGAAAAAAGACATATGTCCATCAAGTTCAACCAGGGAATTAAGGGGTAGGGGTGTGGCGCGATATTGGGGAAGGGATGAGATTTTATATTTCTTCATAAGCATTAATCTTATTTTGTCAATTAGGAACATTCAGCACCCACCCGCTATCAAGGCAGCTGCCTATCATGTCATGCCCTACCTGCACAGGTGTGCTGGCTACTCAAATGATCCAATTAAGGAGGCCATTTAGTCAGCAGCAGCAGAAGTCCTGTGCCTGGACGCTCCAACAGCGGCCAGACACAAGCAGAAGCAGCAGAAGCAGCAGCAGCACCACCTTTTGTTTTTTGGCTGCAGCAGCAGCAGCAGCAGCAAGGCCCACAGGGCTGGCTAGCTGGCTAGCCAGCAAGCAGGTAGCAATGAAAGTAGGAATCTTTCTTTTTAACCCTGTAAGGGGGTGGTGCACTGTACCCGAAGATACTGCCATATCGGGTCAATGCATAGGGCGACGGAAGCAAGCTTCGAAATCGGCCCCCGTTCTCAAAAATCCATTTAATATATGGTCCCCAGATAGGGGACGTATCAGATATTAAACTGATAAGAACAGATACTACACTTGATCTGAGCCAAAAGGCCGAGAAGCGATAACCGTGAAAGGGGCGGGCCCAACAAGGTCCCCTTCATGGGCACTATCACTGCTTGCTGTCAGGGAGGCTGCCAGACAATTTTCCATGCACACTCTGGGCAGGGGGGCAGTCAACCACCAGTACACACAGCAGAACCTAAACCCATACCATTATTGCTAAGCAGCAAGACAGGGGCCCATTGCACTCCCACGGGGCCTTTTTAAATGCAATCCATAACCCGGATTTGCCAGGAACCCTTCTTACTCCTCCTACTTGCATGTGACACTGGGCTTAGGATCTGCATAGGAAACACACACACAAGCACACACCTACCTTTGTTGCCTGCAGATGCCTCCTTGGCTGTCCCCAAACGGTATCAAACCAACACCCACGGGAAGCTGTAAGCATAGAGGACATGCCTGCACCCCATTGGACTTACCTGTGTGGGTTAAATCCGGGTTATTTGACAACCTATGGCGGTGATGGTTCTGCTCAGGCAGAGCAGTGCTGATGCTCCTCATAAAGCTGTCGCTGCTGTGAAGGTTCTAGGTGACATCACAATCCCTATGGTTACATACACAACAAAGCTGGGTTGTTGTTGTTTACACTCTGCAAGGCCTGTGGAAGTGAGTGACATCATAGCACTGTAGTTCTGAGGGTTCTAGATGGATGCAACAATCTCCTGTTGCTTCTATGAAGGCCATAATAGACGACATCACCAAACAGCTCCATAGTCACATACACAGCAAAGGAGAGATGTTGTTTACACCTAGTGATGTCAGTGGTATTGAGTGACATCACAGCACAGTGCTAAGGCTCCTGGGCCTGGACACAGCAGCGGCTGCAATATCTCAACGGAGAATACGTTTATATATATGTGTGTGTGTGCGCGTATATATATATATATATATATATATATATATATATATATATATTTCTCCGCCGAAATCACTTTTAAACCCATTTCCACCTTTTTTTCCCTTCTCTTCCTCTTACTTTTTTTTCACGTTTTTTTACGTTTTTCTCCTTTTCGCCTCTTTTCTGGGCGTATTATTCTTCTTTTTCTTCTTTTTTTTCGTCTAATGCATACCCCATCAGTGCAGCAATGCTTATTCAATACCGCCAGCAGATGGAGACACTGGGGGATAATTTTCTAAGGATTTATACTGATTTTTCCTGTCTGAATTTGTCGCACAGAAAGTTGCAGGCCAAATATGTGTGACATTTCTGCGACTTTAGCTTCTAGAGCATTTTTACAACATTATACATAGGTGCTGAATACATAAAAAGCGACTGTTCAGCGACAGACAAGTCGCATCGGCTGAAAGTAGGCCAGAATGTCAGTCCATGTTGGAGCAGGTTTAGATACAGTCTAAAGCATAGATCTCAAAGTCTGTGCACAGAATTTAGCAAGGGCCTCGCACCTTCTGATGCATCAGGTAGGTGCACTATAGCATAGCCTAACCCTCTGTACTTTGGTCTATATTGATGCGGGACATAGACAGCCAGCTGATGACCAATCCATTAGTGCAATGGATGGCTGGAAGCATTTGTCTTTGCCTTTGCAATACCACAGAAGCAATGCATGGTCAATGTACAGCAATGACACACCTGTGTGAACAGCCAGGAGACCCCCCCATGTTATGTTACATAGTTACATAGTTAGTACGGTCGAAAAAAGACATATGTCCATCAAGTTCAACCAGGGAATTAAGGGGTAGGGGTGTGGCGCGATATTGGGGAAGGGATGAGATTTTATATTTCTTCATAAGCATTAATCTTATTTTGTCAATTAGGAACATTCAGCACCCACCCGCTATCAAGGCAGCTGCCTATCATGTCATGCCCTACCTGCACAGGTGTGCTGGCTACTCAAATGATCCAATTAAGGAGGCCATTTAGTCAGCAGCAGCAGAAGTCCTGTGCCTGGACGCTCCAACAGCGGCCAGACACAAGCAGAAGCAGCAGAAGCAGCAGCAGCACCACCTTTTGTTTTTTGGCTGCAGCAGCAGCAGCAGCAGCAAGGCCCACAGGGCTGGCTAGCTGGCTAACCAGCAAGCAGGTAGCAATGAAAGTAGGAATCTTTCTTTTTAACCCTGTAAGGGGGTGGTGCACTGTACCCGAAGATACTGCCATATCGGGTCAATGCATAGGGCGACGGAAGCAAGCTTCGAAATCGGCCCCCGTTCTCAAAAATCCATTTAATATATGGTCCCCAGATAGGGGACGTATCAGATATTAAACTGATAAGAACAGATACTACACTTGATCTTAGCCAAAAGGCCGAGAAGCGATAACCGTGAAAGGGGCGGGCCCAACAAGGTCCCCTTCATGGGCACTATCACTGCTTGCTGTCAGGGAGGCTGCCAGACAATTTTCCATGCACACTCTGGGCTGGGGGGCAGTCAACCACCAGTACACACAGCAGAACCTAAACCCATACCATTATTGCTAAGCAGCAAGACAGGGGCCCATTGCACTCCCACGGGGCCTTTTTAAATGCAATCCATAACCCGGATTTGCCAGGAACCCTTCTTACTCCTCCTACTTGCATGTGACACTGGGCTTAGGATCTGCATAGGAAACACACACACAAGCACACACCTACCTTTGTTGCCTGCAGATGCCTCCTTGGCTGTCCCCAAACGGTATCAAACCAACACCCACGGGAAGCTGTAAGCATAGAGGACATGCCTGCACCCCATTGGACTTACCTGTGTGGGTTAAATCCGGGTTATTTGACAACCTATGGCGGTGATGGTTCTGCTCAGGCAGAGCAGTGCTGATGCTCCTCATAAAGCTGTCGCTGCTGTGAAGGTTCTAGGTGACATCACAATCCCTATGGTTACATACACAACAAAGCTGGGTTGTTGTTGTTTACACTCTGCAAGGCCTGTGGAAGTGAGTGACATCATAGCACTGTAGTTCTGAGGGTTCTAGATGGATGCAACAATCTCCTGTTGCTTCTATGAAGGCCATAATAGACGACATCACCAAACAGCTCCATAGTCACATACACAGCAAAGGAGAGATGTTGTTTACACCTAGTGATGTCAGTGGTATTGAGTGACATCACAGCACAGTGCTAAGGCTCCTGGGCCTGGACACAGCAGCGGCTGCAATATCTCAACGGAGAATACGTTTATATATATGTGTGTGTGTGCGCGTATATATATATATATATATATATATATATATATATATATATATATATATGTATATATATATATATTTCTCCGCCGAAATCACTTTTAAACCCATTTCCACCTTTTTTTCCCTTCTCTTCCTCTTACTTTTTTTTCACGTTTTTTTACGTTTTTCTCCTTTTCGCCTCTTTTCTGGGCGTATTATTCTTCTTTTTCTTCTTTTTTTTCATCTAATGCATACCCCATCAGTGCAGCAATGCTTATTCAATACCGCCAGCAGATGGAGACACTGGGGGATAATTTTCTAAGGATTTATACTGATTTTTCCTGTCTGAATTTGTCGCACAGAAAGTTGCAGGCCAAATATGTGTGACATTTCTGCGACTTTAGCTTCTAGAGCATTTTTACAACATTATACATAGGTGCTGAATACATAAAAAGCGACTGTTCAGCGACAGACAAGTCGCATCGGCTGAAAGTAGGCCAGAATGTCAGTCCATGTTGGAGCAGGTTTAGATACAGTCTAAAGCATAGATCTCAAAGTCTGTGCACAGAATTTAGCAAGGGCCTCGCACCTTCTGATGCATCAGGTAGGTGCACTATAGCATAGCCTAACCCTCTGTACTTTGGTCTATATTGATGCGGGACATAGACAGCCAGCTGATGACCAATCCATTAGTGCAATGGATGGCTGGAAGCATTTGTCTTTGCCTTTGCAATACCACAGAAGCAATGCATGGTCAATGTACAGCAATGACACACCTGTGTGAACAGCCAGGAGACCCCCCCATGTTATGTTACATAGTTACATAGTTAGTACGGTCGAAAAAAGACATATGTCCATCAAGTTCAACCAGGGAATTAAGGGGTAGGGGTGTGGCGCGATATTGGGGAAGGGATGAGATTTTATATTTCTTCATAAGCATTAATCTTATTTTGTCAATTAGGAACATTCAGCACCCACCCGCTATCAAGGCAGCTGCCTATCATGTCATGCCCTACCTGCACAGGTGTGCTGGCTACTCAAATGATCCAATTAAGGAGGCCATTTAGTCAGCAGCAGCAGAAGTCCTGTGCCTGGACGCTCCAACAGCGGCCAGACACAAGCAGAAGCAGCAGAAGCAGCAGCAGCACCACCTTTTGTTTTTTGGCTGCAGCAGCAGCAGCAGCAGCAGCAAGGCCCACAGGGCTGGCTAGCTGGCTAGCCAGCAAGCAGGTAGCAATGAAAGTAGGAATCTTTCTTTTTAACCCTGTAAGGGGGTGGTGCACTGTACCCGAAGATACTGCCATATCGGGTCAATGCATAGGGCGACGGAAGCAAGCTTCGAAATCGGCCCCCGTTCTCAAAAATCCATTTAATATATGGTCCCCAGATAGGGGACGTATCAGATATTAAACTGATAAGAACAGATACTACACTTGATCTTAGCCAAAAGGCCGAGAAGCGATAACCGTGAAAGGGGCGGGCCCAACAAGGTCCCCTTCATGGGCACTATCACTGCTTGCTGTCAGGGAGGCTGCCAGACAATTTTCCATGCACACTCTGGGCTGGGGGGCAGTCAACCACCAGTACACACAGCAGAACCTAAACCCATACCATTATTGCTAAGCAGCAAGACAGGGGCCCATTGCACTCCCACGGGGCCTTTTTAAATGCAATCCATAACCCGGATTTGCCAGGAACCCTTCTTACTCCTCCTACTTGCATGTGACACTGGGCTTAGGATCTGCATAGGAAACACACACACAAGCACACACCTACCTTTGTTGCCTGCAGATGCCTCCTTGGCTGTCCCCAAACGGTATCAAACCAACACCCACGGGAAGCTGTAAGCATAGAGGACATGCCTGCACCCCATTGGACTTACCTGTGTGGGTTAAATCCGGGTTATTTGACAACCTATGGCGGTGATGGTTCTGCTCAGGCAGAGCAGTGCTGATGCTCCTCATAAAGCTGTCGCTGCTGTGAAGGTTCTAGGTGACATCACAATCCCTATGGTTACATACACAACAAAGCTGGGTTGTTGTTGTTTACACTCTGCAAGGCCTGTGGAAGTGAGTGACATCATAGCACTGTAGTTCTGAGGGTTCTAGATGGATGCAACAATCTCCTGTTGCTTCTATGAAGGCCATAATAGACGACATCACCAAACAGCTCCATAGTCACATACACAGCAAAGGAGAGATGTTGTTTACACCTAGTGATGTCAGTGGTATTGAGTGACATCACAGCACAGTGCTAAGGCTCCTGGGCCTGGACACAGCAGCGGCTGCAATATCTCAACGGAGAATACGTTTATATATATGTGTGTGTGTGCGCGTATATATATATATATATATATATATATATATATATATATATATTTCTCCGCCGAAATCACTTTTAAACCCATTTCCACCTTTTTTTCCCTTCTCTTCCTCTTACTTTTTTTTCACGTTTTTTTACGTTTTTCTCCTTTTCGCCTCTTTTCTGGGCGTATTATTCTTCTTTTTCTTCTTTTTTTTCGTCTAATGCATACCCCATCAGTGCAGCAATGCTTATTCAATACCGCCAGCAGATGGAGACACTGGGGGATAATTTTCTAAGGATTTATACTGATTTTTCCTGTCTGAATTTGTCGCACAGAAAGTTGCAGGCCAAATATGTGTGACATTTCTGCGACTTTAGCTTCTAGAGCATTTTTACAACATTATACATAGGTGCTGAATACATAAAAAGCGACTGTTCAGCGACAGACAAGTCGCATCGGCTGAAAGTAGGCCAGAATGTCAGTCCATGTTGGAGCAGGTTTAGATACAGTCTAAAGCATAGATCTCAAAGTCTGTGCACAGAATTTAGCAAGGGCCTCGCACCTTCTGATGCATCAGGTAGGTGCACTATAGCATAGCCTAACCCTCTGTACTTTGGTCTATATTGATGCGGGACATAGACAGCCAGCTGATGACCAATCCATTAGTGCAATGGATGGCTGGAAGCATTTGTCTTTGCCTTTGCAATACCACAGAAGCAATGCATGGTCAATGTACAGCAATGACACACCTGTGTGAACAGCCAGGAGACCCCCCCATGTTATGTTACATAGTTACATAGTTAGTACGGTCGAAAAAAGACATATGTCCATCAAGTTCAACCAGGGAATTAAGGGGTAGGGGTGTGGCGCGATATTGGGGAAGGGATGAGATTTTATATTTCTTCATAAGCATTAATCTTATTTTGTCAATTAGGAACATTCAGCACCCACCCGCTATCAAGGCAGCTGCCTATCATGTCATGCCCTACCTGCACAGGTGTGCTGGCTACTCAAATGATCCAATTAAGGAGGCCATTTAGTCAGCAGCAGCAGAAGTCCTGTGCCTGGACGCTCCAACAGCGGCCAGACACAAGCAGAAGCAGCAGAAGCAGCAGCAGCACCACCTTTTGTTTTTTGGCTGCAGCAGCAGCAGCAGCAGCAAGGCCCACAGGGCTGGCTAGCTGGCTAGCCAGCAAGCAGGTAGCAATGAAAGTAGGAATCTTTCTTTTTAACCCTGTAAGGGGGTGGTGCACTGTACCCGAAGATACTGCCATATCGGGTCAATGCATAGGGCGACGGAAGCAAGCTTCGAAATCGGCCCCCGTTCTCAAAAATCCATTTAATATATGGTCCCCAGATAGGGGACGTATCAGATATTAAACTGATAAGAACAGATACTACACTTGATCTTAGCCAAAAGGCCGAGAAGCGATAACCGTGAAAGGGGCGGGCCCAACAAGGTCCCCTTCATGGGCACTATCACTGCTTGCTGTCAGGGAGGCTGCCAGACAATTTTCCATGCACACTCTGGGCTGGGGGGCAGTCAACCACCAGTACACACAGCAGAACCTAAACCCATACCATTATTGCTAAGCAGCAAGACAGGGGCCCATTGCACTCCCACGGGGCCTTTTTAAATGCAATCCATAACCCGGATTTGCCAGGAACCCTTCTTACTCCTCCTACTTGCATGTGACACTGGGCTTAGGATCTGCATAGGAAACACACACACAAGCACACACCTACCTTTGTTGCCTGCAGATGCCTCCTTGGCTGTCCCCAAACGGTATCAAACCAACACCCACGGGAAGCTGTAAGCATAGAGGACATGCCTGCACCCCATTGGACTTACCTGTGTGGGTTAAATCCGGGTTATTTGACAACCTATGGCGGTGATGGTTCTGCTCAGGCAGAGCAGTGCTGATGCTCCTCATAAAGCTGTCGCTGCTGTGAAGGTTCTAGGTGACATCACAATCCCTATGGTTACATACACAACAAAGCTGGGTTGTTGTTGTTTACACTCTGCAAGGCCTGTGGAAGTGAGTGACATCATAGCACTGTAGTTCTGAGGGTTCTAGATGGATGCAACAATCTCCTGTTGCTTCTATGAAGGCCATAATAGACGACATCACCAAACAGCTCCATAGTCACATACACAGCAAAGGAGAGATGTTGTTTACACCTAGTGATGTCAGTGGTATTGAGTGACATCACAGCACAGTGCTAAGGCTCCTGGGCCTGGACACAGCAGCGGCTGCAATATCTCAACGGAGAATACGTTTATATATATGTGTGTGTGTGCGCGTATATATATATATATATATATATATATATATATATATATTTCTCCGCCGAAATCACTTTTAAACCCATTTCCACCTTTTTTTCCCTTCTCTTCCTCTTACTTTTTTTTCACGTTTTTTTACGTTTTTCTCCTTTTCGCCTCTTTTCTGGGCGTATTATTCTTCTTTTTCTTCTTTTTTTTCGTCTAATGCATACCCCATCAGTGCAGCAATGCTTATTCAATACCGCCAGCAGATGGAGACACTGGGGGATAATTTTCTAAGGATTTATACTGATTTTTCCTGTCTGAATTTGTCGCACAGAAAGTTGCAGGCCAAATATGTGTGACATTTCTGCGACTTTAGCTTCTAGAGCATTTTTACAACATTATACATAGGTGCTGAATACATAAAAAGCGACTGTTCAGCGACAGACAAGTCGCATCGGCTGAAAGTAGGCCAGAATGTCAGTCCATGTTGGAGCAGGTTTAGATACAGTCTAAAGCATAGATCTCAAAGTCTGTGCACAGAATTTAGCAAGGGCCTCGCACCTTCTGATGCATCAGGTAGGTGCACTATAGCATAGCCTAACCCTCTGTACTTTGGTCTATATTGATGCGGGACATAGACAGCCAGCTGATGACCAATCCATTAGTGCAATGGATGGCTGGAAGCATTTGTCTTTGCCTTTGCAATACCACAGAAGCAATGCATGGTCAATGTACAGCAATGACACACCTGTGTGAACAGCCAGGAGACCCCCCCATGTTATGTTACATAGTTACATAGTTAGTACGGTCGAAAAAAGACATATGTCCATCAAGTTCAACCAGGGAATTAAGGGGTAGGGGTGTGGCGCGATATTGGGGAAGGGATGAGATTTTATATTTCTTCATAAGCATTAATCTTATTTTGTCAATTAGGAACATTCAGCACCCACCCGCTATCAAGGCAGCTGCCTATCATGTCATGCCCTACCTGCACAGGTGTGCTGGCTACTCAAATGATCCAATTAAGGAGGCCATTTAGTCAGCAGCAGCAGAAGTCCTGTGCCTGGACGCTCCAACAGCGGCCAGACACAAGCAGAAGCAGCAGAAGCAGCAGCAGCACCACCTTTTGTTTTTTGGCTGCAGCAGCAGCAGCAGCAGCAGCAAGGCCCACAGGGCTGGCTAGCTGGCTAGCCAGCAAGCAGGTAGCAATGAAAGTAGGAATCTTTCTTTTTAACCCTGTAAGGGGGTGGTGCACTGTACCCGAAGATACTGCCATATCGGGTCAATGCATAGGGCGACGGAAGCAAGCTTCGAAATCGGCCCCCGTTCTCAAAAATCCATTTAATATATGGTCCCCAGATAGGGGACGTATCAGATATTAAACTGATAAGAACAGATACTACACTTGATCTTAGCCAAAAGGCCGAGAAGCGATAACCGTGAAAGGGGCGGGCCCAACAAGGTCCCCTTCATGGGCACTATCACTGCTTGCTGTCAGGGAGGCTGCCAGACAATTTTCCATGCACACTCTGGGCTGGGGGGCAGTCAACCACCAGTACACACAGCAGAACCTAAACCCATACCATTATTGCTAAGCAGCAAGACAGGGGCCCATTGCACTCCCACGGGGCCTTTTTAAATGCAATCCATAACCCGGATTTGCCAGGAACCCTTCTTACTCCTCCTACTTGCATGTGACACTGGGCTTAGGATCTGCATAGGAAACACACACACAAGCACACACCTACCTTTGTTGCCTGCAGATGCCTCCTTGGCTGTCCCCAAACGGTATCAAACCAACACCCACGGGAAGCTGTAAGCATAGAGGACATGCCTGCACCCCATTGGACTTACCTGTGTGGGTTAAATCCGGGTTATTTGACAACCTATGGCGGTGATGGTTCTGCTCAGGCAGAGCAGTGCTGATGCTCCTCATAAAGCTGTCGCTGCTGTGAAGGTTCTAGGTGACATCACAATCCCTATGGTTACATACACAACAAAGCTGGGTTGTTGTTGTTTACACTCTGCAAGGCCTGTGGAAGTGAGTGACATCATAGCACTGTAGTTCTGAGGGTTCTAGATGGATGCAACAATCTCCTGTTGCTTCTATGAAGGCCATAATAGACGACATCACCAAACAGCTCCATAGTCACATACACAGCAAAGGAGAGATGTTGTTTACACCTAGTGATGTCAGTGGTATTGAGTGACATCACAGCACAGTGCTAAGGCTCCTGGGCCTGGACACAGCAGCGGCTGCAATATCTCAACGGAGAATACGTTTATATATATGTGTGTGTGTGCGCGTATATATATATATATATATATATATATATATATATATATATTTCTCCGCCGAAATCACTTTTAAACCCATTTCCACCTTTTTTTCCCTTCTCTTCCTCTTACTTTTTTTTCACGTTTTTTTACGTTTTTCTCCTTTTCGCCTCTTTTCTGGGCGTATTATTCTTCTTTTTCTTCTTTTTTTTCGTCTAATGCATACCCCATCAGTGCAGCAATGCTTATTCAATACCGCCAGCAGATGGAGACACTGGGGGATAATTTTCTAAGGATTTATACTGATTTTTCCTGTCTGAATTTGTCGCACAGAAAGTTGCAGGCCAAATATGTGTGACATTTCTGCGACTTTAGCTTCTAGAGCATTTTTACAACATTATACATAGGTGCTGAATACATAAAAAGCGACTGTTCAGCGACAGACAAGTCGCATCGGCTGAAAGTAGGCCAGAATGTCAGTCCATGTTGGAGCAGGTTTAGATACAGTCTAAAGCATAGATCTCAAAGTCTGTGCACAGAATTTAGCAAGGGCCTCGCACCTTCTGATGCATCAGGTAGGTGCACTATAGCATAGCCTAACCCTCTGTACTTTGGTCTATATTGATGCGGGACATAGACAGCCAGCTGATGACCAATCCATTAGTGCAATGGATGGCTGGAAGCATTTGTCTTTGCCTTTGCAATACCACAGAAGCAATGCATGGTCAATGTACAGCAATGACACACCTGTGTGAACAGCCAGGAGACCCCCCCATGTTATGTTACATAGTTACATAGTTAGTACGGTCGAAAAAAGACATATGTCCATCAAGTTCAACCAGGGAATTAAGGGGTAGGGGTGTGGCGCGATATTGGGGAAGGGATGAGATTTTATATTTCTTCATAAGCATTAATCTTATTTTGTCAATTAGGAACATTCAGCACCCACCCGCTATCAAGGCAGCTGCCTATCATGTCATGCCCTACCTGCACAGGTGTGCTGGCTACTCAAATGATCCAATTAAGGAGGCCATTTAGTCAGCAGCAGCAGAAGTCCTGTGCCTGGACGCTCCAACAGCGGCCAGACACAAGCAGAAGCAGCAGAAGCAGCAGCAGCACCACCTTTTGTTTTTTGGCTGCAGCAGCAGCAGCAGCAGCAAGGCCCACAGGGCTGGCTAGCTGGCTAGCCAGCAAGCAGGTAGCAATGAAAGTAGGAATCTTTCTTTTTAACCCTGTAAGGGGGTGGTGCACTGTACCCGAAGATACTGCCATATCGGGTCAATGCATAGGGCGACGGAAGCAAGCTTCGAAATCGGCCCCCGTTCTCAAAAATCCATTTAATATATGGTCCCCAGATAGGGGACGTATCAGATATTAAACTGATAAGAACAGATACTACACTTGATCTTAGCCAAAAGGCCGAGAAGCGATAACCGTGAAAGGGGCGGGCCCAACAAGGTCCCCTTCATGGGCACTATCACTGCTTGCTGTCAGGGAGGCTGCCAGACAATTTTCCATGCACACTCTGGGCTGGGGGGCAGTCAACCACCAGTACACACAGCAGAACCTAAACCCATACCATTATTGCTAAGCAGCAAGACAGGGGCCCATTGCACTCCCACGGGGCCTTTTTAAATGCAATCCATAACCCGGATTTGCCAGGAACCCTTCTTACTCCTCCTACTTGCATGTGACACTGGGCTTAGGATCTGCATAGGAAACACACACACAAGCACACACCTACCTTTGTTGCCTGCAGATGCCTCCTTGGCTGTCCCCAAACGGTATCAAACCAACACCCACGGGAAGCTGTAAGCATAGAGGACATGCCTGCACCCCATTGGACTTACCTGTGTGGGTTAAATCCGGGTTATTTGACAACCTATGGCGGTGATGGTTCTGCTCAGGCAGAGCAGTGCTGATGCTCCTCATAAAGCTGTCGCTGCTGTGAAGGTTCTAGGTGACATCACAATCCCTATGGTTACATACACAACAAAGCTGGGTTGTTGTTGTTTACACTCTGCAAGGCCTGTGGAAGTGAGTGACATCATAGCACTGTAGTTCTGAGGGTTCTAGATGGATGCAACAATCTCCTGTTGCTTCTATGAAGGCCATAATAGACGACATCACCAAACAGCTCCATAGTCACATACACAGCAAAGGAGAGATGTTGTTTACACCTAGTGATGTCAGTGGTATTGAGTGACATCACAGCACAGTGCTAAGGCTCCTGGGCCTGGACACAGCAGCGGCTGCAATATCTCAACGGAGAATACGTTTATATATATGTGTGTGTGTGCGCGTATATATATATATATATATATATATATATATATTTCTCCGCCGAAATCACTTTTAAACCCATTTCCACCTTTTTTTCCCTTCTCTTCCTCTTACTTTTTTTTCACGTTTTTTTACGTTTTTCTCCTTTTCGCCTCTTTTCTGGGCGTATTATTCTTCTTTTTCTTCTTTTTTTTCGTCTAATGCATACCCCATCAGTGCAGCAATGCTTATTCAATACCGCCAGCAGATGGAGACACTGGGGGATAATTTTCTAAGGATTTATACTGATTTTTCCTGTCTGAATTTGTCGCACAGAAAGTTGCAGGCCAAATATGTGTGACATTTCTGCGACTTTAGCTTCTAGAGCATTTTTACAACATTATACATAGGTGCTGAATACATAAAAAGCGACTGTTCAGCGACAGACAAGTCGCATCGGCTGAAAGTAGGCCAGAATGTCAGTCCATGTTGGAGCAGGTTTAGATACAGTCTAAAGCATAGATCTCAAAGTCTGTGCACAGAATTTAGCAAGGGCCTCGCACCTTCTGATGCATCAGGTAGGTGCACTATAGCATAGCCTAACCCTCTGTACTTTGGTCTATATTGATGCGGGACATAGACAGCCAGCTGATGACCAATCCATTAGTGCAATGGATGGCTGGAAGCATTTGTCTTTGCCTTTGCAATACCACAGAAGCAATGCATGGTCAATGTACAGCAATGACACACCTGTGTGAACAGCCAGGAGACCCCCCCATGTTATGTTACATAGTTACATAGTTAGTACGGTCGAAAAAAGACATATGTCCATCAAGTTCAACCAGGGAATTAAGGGGTAGGGGTGTGGCGCGATATTGGGGAAGGGATGAGATTTTATATTTCTTCATAAGCATTAATCTTATTTTGTCAATTAGGAACATTCAGCACCCACCCGCTATCAAGGCAGCTGCCTATCATGTCATGCCCTACCTGCACAGGTGTGCTGGCTACTCAAATGATCCAATTAAGGAGGCCATTTAGTCAGCAGCAGCAGAAGTCCTGTGCCTGGACGCTCCAACAGCGGCCAGACACAAGCAGAAGCAGCAGAAGCAGCAGCAGCACCACCTTTTGTTTTTTGGCTGCAGCAGCAGCAGCAGCAGCAAGGCCCACAGGGCTGGCTAGCTGGCTAGCCAGCAAGCAGGTAGCAATGAAAGTAGGAATCTTTCTTTTTAACCCTGTAAGGGGGTGGTGCACTGTACCCGAAGATACTGCCATATCGGGTCAATGCATAGGGCGACGGAAGCAAGCTTCGAAATCGGCCCCCGTTCTCAAAAATCCATTTAATATATGGTCCCCAGATAGGGGACGTATCAGATACTACACTTGATCTTAGCCAAAAGGCCGAGAAGCGATAACCGTGAAAGGGGCGGGCCCAACAAGGTCCCCTTCATGGGCACTATCACTGCTTGCTGTCAGGGAGGCTGCCAGACAATTTTCCATGCACACTCTGGGCTGGGGGGCAGTCAACCACCAGTACACACAGCAGAACCTAAACCCATACCATTATTGCTAAGCAGCAAGACAGGGGCCCATTGCACTCCCACGGGGCCTTTTTAAATGCAATCCATAACCCGGATTTGCCAGGAACCCTTCTTACTCCTCCTACTTGCATGTGACACTGGGCTTAGGATCTGCATAGGAAACACACACACAAGCACACACCTACCTTTGTTGCCTGCAGATGCCTCCTTGGCTGTCCCCAAACGGTATCAAACCAACACCCACGGGAAGCTGTAAGCATAGAGGACATGCCTGCACCCCATTGGACTTACCTGTGTGGGTTAAATCCGGGTTATTTGACAACCTATGGCGGTGATGGTTCTGCTCAGGCAGAGCAGTGCTGATGCTCCTCATAAAGCTGTCGCTGCTGTGAAGGTTCTAGGTGACATCACAATCCCTATGGTTACATACACAACAAAGCTGGGTTGTTGTTGTTTACACTCTGCAAGGCCTGTGGAAGTGAGTGACATCATAGCACTGTAGTTCTGAGGGTTCTAGATGGATGCAACAATCTCCTGTTACTTCTATGAAGGCCATAATAGACGACATCACCAAACAGCTCCATAGTCACATACACAGCAAAGGAGAGATGTTGTTTACACCTAGTGATGTCAGTGGTATTGAGTGACATCACAGCACAGTGCTAAGGCTCCTGGGCCTGGACACAGCAGCGGCTGCAATATCTCAACGGAGAATACGTTTATATATATGTGTGTGTGTGCGCGTATATATATATATATATATATATATATATATATATATATATATATATTCTCCGCCGAAATCACTTTTAAACCCATTTCCACCTTTTTTTCCCTTCTCTTCCTCTTACTTTTTTTTCACGTTTTTTTACGTTTTTCTCCTTTTCGCCTCTTTTCTGGGCGTATTATTCTTCTTTTTCTTCTTTTTTTTCGTCTAATGCATACCCCATCAGTGCAGCAATGCTTATTCAATACCGCCAGCAGATGGAGACACTGGGGGATAATTTTCTAAGGATTTATACTGATTTTTCCTGTCTGAATTTGTCGCACAGAAAGTTGCAGGCCAAATATGTGTGACATTTCTGCGACTTTAGCTTCTAGAGCATTTTTACAACATTATACATAGGTGCTGAATACATAAAAAGCGACTGTTCAGCGACAGACAAGTCGCATCGGCTGAAAGTAGGCCAGAATGTCAGTCCATGTTGGAGCAGGTTTAGATACAGTCTAAAGCATAGATCTCAAAGTCTGTGCACAGAATTTAGCAAGGGCCTCGCACCTTCTGATGCATCAGGTAGGTGCACTATAGCATAGCCTAACCCTCTGTACTTTGGTCTATATTGATGCGGGACATAGACAGCCAGCTGATGACCAATCCATTAGTGCAATGGATGGCTGGAAGCATTTGTCTTTGCCTTTGCAATACCACAGAAGCAATGCATGGTCAATGTACAGCAATGACACACCTGTGTGAACAGCCAGGAGACCCCCCCATGTTATGTTACATAGTTAGTACGGTCGAAAAAAGACATATGTCCATCAAGTTCAACCAGGGAATTAAGGGGTAGGGGTGTGGCGCGATATTGGGGAAGGGATGAGATTTTATATTTCTTCATAAGCATTAATCTTATTTTGTCAATTAGGAACATTCAGCACCCACCCGCTATCAAGGCAGCTGCCTATCATGTCATGCCCTACCTGCACAGGTGTGCTGGCTACTCAAATGATCCAATTAAGGAGGCCATTTAGTCAGCAGCAGCAGAAGTCCTGTGCCTGGACGCTCCAACAGCGGCCAGACACAAGCAGAAGCAGCAGAAGCAGCAGCAGCACCACCTTTTGTTTTTTGGCTGCAGCAGCAGCAGCAGCAGCAAGGCCCACAGGGCTGGCTAGCTGGCTAGCCAGCAAGCAGGTAGCAATGAAAGTAGGAATCTTTCTTTTTAACCCTGTAAGGGGGTGGTGCACTGTACCCGAAGATACTGCCATATCGGGTCAATGCATAGGGCGACGGAAGCAAGCTTCGAAATCGGCCCCCGTTCTCAAAAATCCATTTAATATATGGTCCCCAGATAGGGGACGTATCAGATATTAAACTGATAAGAACAGATACTACACTTGATCTTAGCCAAAAGGCCGAGAAGCGATAACCGTGAAAGGGGCGGGCCCAACAAGGTCCCCTTCATGGGCACTATCACTGCTTGCTGTCAGGGAGGCTGCCAGACAATTTTCCATGCACACTCTGGGCTGGGGGGCAGTCAACCACCAGTACACACAGCAGAACCTAAACCCATACCATTATTGCTAAGCAGCAAGACAGGGGCCCATTGCACTCCCACGGGGCCTTTTTAAATGCAATCCATAACCCGGATTTGCCAGGAACCCTTCTTACTCCTCCTACTTGCATGTGACACTGGGCTTAGGATCTGCATAGGAAACACACACACAAGCACACACCTACCTTTGTTGCCTGCAGATGCCTCCTTGGCTGTCCCCAAACGGTATCAAACCAACACCCACGGGAAGCTGTAAGCATAGAGGACATGCCTGCACCCCATTGGACTTACCTGTGTGGGTTAAATCCGGGTTATTTGACAACCTATGGCGGTGATGGTTCTGCTCAGGCAGAGCAGTGCTGATGCTCCTCATAAAGCTGTCGCTGCTGTGAAGGTTCTAGGTGACATCACAATCCCTATGGTTACATACACAACAAAGCTGGGTTGTTGTTGTTTACACTCTGCAAGGCCTGTGGAAGTGAGTGACATCATAGCACTGTAGTTCTGAGGGTTCTAGATGGATGCAACAATCTCCTGTTGCTTCTATGAAGGCCATAATAGACGACATCACCAAACAGCTCCATAGTCACATACACAGCAAAGGAGAGATGTTGTTTACACCTAGTGATGTCAGTGGTATTGAGTGACATCACAGCACAGTGCTAAGGCTCCTGGGCCTGGACACAGCAGCGGCTGCAATATCTCAACGGAGAATACGTTTATATATATGTGTGTGTGTGCGCGTATATATATATATATATATATATATATATATATATATTTCTCCGCCGAAATCACTTTTAAACCCATTTCCACCTTTTTTTCCCTTCTCTTCCTCTTACTTTTTTTTCACGTTTTTTTACGTTTTTCTCCTTTTCGCCTCTTTTCTGGGCGTATTATTCTTCTTTTTCTTCTTTTTTTTCGTCTAATGCATACCCCATCAGTGCAGCAATGCTTATTCAATACCGCCAGCAGATGGAGACACTGGGGGATAATTTTCTAAGGATTTATACTGATTTTTCCTGTCTGAATTTGTCGCACAGAAAGTTGCAGGCCAAATATGTGTGACATTTCTGCGACTTTAGCTTCTAGAGCATTTTTACAACATTATACATAGGTGCTGAATACATAAAAAGCGACTGTTCAGCGACAGACAAGTCGCATCGGCTGAAAGTAGGCCAGAATGTCAGTCCATGTTGGAGCAGGTTTAGATACAGTCTAAAGCATAGATCTCAAAGTCTGTGCACAGAATTTAGCAAGGGCCTCGCACCTTCTGATGCATCAGGTAGGTGCACTATAGCATAGCCTAACCCTCTGTACTTTGGTCTATATTGATGCGGGACATAGACAGCCAGCTGATGACCAATCCATTAGTGCAATGGATGGCTGGAAGCATTTGTCTTTGCCTTTGCAATACCACAGAAGCAATGCATGGTCAATGTACAGCAATGACACACCTGTGTGAACAGCCAGGAGACCCCCCCATGTTATGTTACATAGTTACATAGTTAGTACGGTCGAAAAAAGACATATGTCCATCAAGTTCAACCAGGGAATTAAGGGGTAGGGGTGTGGCGCGATATTGGGGAAGGGATGAGATTTTATATTTCTTCATAAGCATTAATCTTATTTTGTCAATTAGGAACATTCAGCACCCACCCGCTATCAAGGCAGCTGCCTATCATGTCATGCCCTACCTGCACAGGTGTGCTGGCTACTCAAATGATCCAATTAAGGAGGCCATTTAGTCAGCAGCAGCAGAAGTCCTGTGCCTGGACGCTCCAACAGCGGCCAGACACAAGCAGAAGCAGCAGAAGCAGCAGCAGCACCACCTTTTGTTTTTTGGCTGCAGCAGCAGCAGCAGCAGCAAGGCCCACAGGGCTGGCTAGCTGGCTAGCCAGCAAGCAGGTAGCAATGAAAGTAGGAATCTTTCTTTTTAACCCTGTAAGGGGGTGGTGCACTGTACCCGAAGATACTGCCATATCGGGTCAATGCATAGGGCGACGGAAGCAAGCTTCGAAATCGGCCCCCGTTCTCAAAAATCCATTTAATATATGGTCCCCAGATAGGGGACGTATCAGATATTAAACTGATAAGAACAGATACTACACTTGATCTTAGCCAAAAGGCCGAGAAGCGATAACCGTGAAAGGGGCGGGCCCAACAAGGTCCCCTTCATGGGCACTATCACTGCTTGCTGTCAGGGAGGCTGCCAGACAATTTTCCATGCACACTCTGGGCTGGGGGGCAGTCAACCACCAGTACACACAGCAGAACCTAAACCCATACCATTATTGCTAAGCAGCAAGACAGGGGCCCATTGCACTCCCACGGGGCCTTTTTAAATGCAATCCATAACCCGGATTTGCCAGGAACCCTTCTTACTCCTCCTACTTGCATGTGACACTGGGCTTAGGATCTGCATAGGAAACACACACACAAGCACACACCTACCTTTGTTGCCTGCAGATGCCTCCTTGGCTGTCCCCAAACGGTATCAAACCAACACCCACGGGAAGCTGTAAGCATAGAGGACATGCCTGCACCCCATTGGACTTACCTGTGTGGGTTAAATCCGGGTTATTTGACAACCTATGGCGGTGATGGTTCTGCTCAGGCAGAGCAGTGCTGATGCTCCTCATAAAGCTGTCGCTGCTGTGAAGGTTCTAGGTGACATCACAATCCCTATGGTTACATACACAACAAAGCTGGGTTGTTGTTGTTTACACTCTGCAAGGCCTGTGGAAGTGAGTGACATCATAGCACTGTAGTTCTGAGGGTTCTAGATGGATGCAACAATCTCCTGTTGCTTCTATGAAGGCCATAATAGACGACATCACCAAACAGCTCCATAGTCACATACACAGCAAAGGAGAGATGTTGTTTACACCTAGTGATGTCAGTGGTATTGAGTGACATCACAGCACAGTGCTAAGGCTCCTGGGCCTGGACACAGCAGCGGCTGCAATATCTCAACGGAGAATACGTTTATATATATGTGTGTGTGTGCGCGTATATATATATATATATATATATATATATATATATATATATATATTTCTCCGCCGAAATCACTTTTAAACCCATTTCCACCTTTTTTTCCCTTCTCTTCCTCTTACTTTTTTTTCACGTTTTTTTACGTTTTTCTCCTTTTCGCCTCTTTTCTGGGCGTATTATTCTTCTTTTTCTTCTTTTTTTTCGTCTAATGCATACCCCATCAGTGCAGCAATGCTTATTCAATACCGCCAGCAGATGGAGACACTGGGGGATAATTTTCTAAGGATTTATACTGATTTTTCCTGTCTGAATTTGTCGCACAGAAAGTTGCAGGCCAAATATGTGTGACATTTCTGCGACTTTAGCTTCTAGAGCATTTTTACAACATTATACATAGGTGCTGAATACATAAAAAGCGACTGTTCAGCGACAGACAAGTCGCATCGGCTGAAAGTAGGCCAGAATGTCAGTCCATGTTGGAGCAGGTTTAGATACAGTCTAAAGCATAGATCTCAAAGTCTGTGCACAGAATTTAGCAAGGGCCTCGCACCTTCTGATGCATCAGGTAGGTGCACTATAGCATAGCCTAACCCTCTGTACTTTGGTCTATATTGATGCGGGACATAGACAGCCAGCTGATGACCAATCCATTAGTGCAATGGATGGCTGGAAGCATTTGTCTTTGCCTTTGCAATACCACAGAAGCAATGCATGGTCAATGTACAGCAATGACACACCTGTGTGAACAGCCAGGAGACCCCCCCATGTTATGTTACATAGTTACATAGTTAGTACGGTCGAAAAAAGACATATGTCCATCAAGTTCAACCAGGGAATTAAGGGGTAGGGGTGTGGCGCGATATTGGGGAAGGGATGAGATTTTATATTTCTTCATAAGCATTAATCTTATTTTGTCAATTAGGAACATTCAGCACCCACCCGCTATCAAGGCAGCTGCCTATCATGTCATGCCCTACCTGCACAGGTGTGCTGGCTACTCAAATGATCCAATTAAGGAGGCCATTTAGTCAGCAGCAGCAGAAGTCCTGTGCCTGGACGCTCCAACAGCGGCCAGACACAAGCAGAAGCAGCAGAAGCAGCAGCAGCACCACCTTTTTTTTTTTGGCTGCAGCAGCAGCAGCAGAAGCAGCAAGGCCCACAGGGCTGGCTAGCTGGCTAGCCAGCAAGCAGGTAGCAATGAAAGTAGGAATCTTTCTTTTTAACCCTGTAAGGGGGTGGTGCACTGTACCCGAAGATACTGCCATATCGGGTCAATGCATAGGGCGACGGAAGCAAGCTTCGAAATCGGCCCCCGTTCTCAAAAATCCATTTAATATATGGTCCCCAGATAGGGGACGTATCAGATATTAAACTGATAAGAACAGATACTACACTTGATCTTAGCCAAAAGGCCGAGAAGCGATAACCGTGAAAGGGGCGGGCCCAACAAGGTCCCCTTCATGGGCACTATCACTGCTTGCTGTCAGGGAGGCTGCCAGACAATTTTCCATGCACACTCTGGGCTGGGGGGCAGTCAACCACCAGTACACACAGCAGAACCTAAACCCATACCATTATTGCTAAGCAGCAAGACAGGGGCCCATTGCACTCCCACGGGGCCTTTTTAAATGCAATCCATAACCCGGATTTGCCAGGAACCCTTCTTACTCCTCCTACTTGCATGTGACACTGGGCTTAGGATCTGCATAGGAAACACACACACAAGCACACACCTACCTTTGTTGCCTGCAGATGCCTCCTTGGCTGTCCCCAAACGGTATCAAACCAACACCCACGGGAAGCTGTAAGCATAGAGGACATGCCTGCACCCCATTGGACTTACCTGTGTGGGTTAAATCCGGGTTATTTGACAACCTATGGCGGTGATGGTTCTGCTCAGGCAGAGCAGTGCTGATGCTCCTCATAAAGCTGTCGCTGCTGTGAAGGTTCTAGGTGACATCACAATCCCTATGGTTACATACACAACAAAGCTGGGTTGTTGTTGTTTACACTCTGCAAGGCCTGTGGAAGTGAGTGACATCATAGCACTGTAGTTCTGAGGGTTCTAGATGGATGCAACAATCTCCTGTTGCTTCTATGAAGGCCATAATAGACGACATCACCAAACAGCTCCATAGTCACATACACAGCAAAGGAGAGATGTTGTTTACACCTAGTGATGTCAGTGGTATTGAGTGACATCACAGCACAGTGCTAAGGCTCCTGGGCCTGGACACAGCAGCGGCTGCAATATCTCAACGGAGAATACGTTTATATATATGTGTGTGTGTGCGCGTATATATATATATATATATATATATATATATATATATATATATATATTTCTCCGCCGAAATCACTTTTAAACCCATTTCCACCTTTTTTTCCCTTCTCTTCCTCTTACTTTTTTTTCACGTTTTTTTACGTTTTTCTCCTTTTCGCCTCTTTTCTGGGCGTATTATTCTTCTTTTTCTTCTTTTTTTTCGTCTAATGCATACCCCATCAGTGCAGCAATGCTTATTCAATACCGCCAGCAGATGGAGACACTGGGGGATAATTTTCTAAGGATTTATACTGATTTTTCCTGTCTGAATTTGTCGCACAGAAAGTTGCAGGCCAAATATGTGTGACATTTCTGCGACTTTAGCTTCTAGAGCATTTTTACAACATTATACATAGGTGCTGAATACATAAAAAGCGACTGTTCAGCGACAGACAAGTCGCATCGGCTGAAAGTAGGCCAGAATGTCAGTCCATGTTGGAGCAGGTTTAGATACAGTCTAAAGCATAGATCTCAAAGTCTGTGCACAGAATTTAGCAAGGGCCTCGCACCTTCTGATGCATCAGGTAGGTGCACTATAGCATAGCCTAACCCTCTGTACTTTGGTCTATATTGATGCGGGACATAGACAGCCAGCTGATGACCAATCCATTAGTGCAATGGATGGCTGGAAGCATTTGTCTTTGCCTTTGCAATACCACAGAAGCAATGCATGGTCAATGTACAGCAATGACACACCTGTGTGAACAGCCAGGAGACCCCCCCATGTTATGTTACATAGTTACATAGTTAGTACGGTCGAAAAAAGACATATGTCCATCAAGTTCAACCAGGGAATTAAGGGGTAGGGGTGTGGCGCGATATTGGGGAAGGGATGAGATTTTATATTTCTTCATAAGCATTAATCTTATTTTGTCAATTAGGAACATTCAGCACCCACCCGCTATCAAGGCAGCTGCCTATCATGTCATGCCCTACCTGCACAGGTGTGCTGGCTACTCAAATGATCCAATTAAGGAGGCCATTTAGTCAGCAGCAGCAGAAGTCCTGTGCCTGGACGCTCCAACAGCGGCCAGACACAAGCAGAAGCAGCAGAAGCAGCAGCAGCACCACCTTTTGTTTTTTGGCTGCAGCAGCAGCAGCAGCAGCAAGGCCCACAGGGCTGGCTAGCTGGCTAGCCAGCAAGCAGGTAGCAATGAAAGTAGGAATCTTTCTTTTTAACCCTGTAAGGGGGTGGTGCACTGTACCCGAAGATACTGCCATATCGGGTCAATGCATAGGGCGACGGAAGCAAGCTTCGAAATCGGCCCCCGTTCTCAAAAATCCATTTAATATATGGTCCCCAGATAGGGGACGTATCAGATATTAAACTGATAAGAACAGATACTACACTTGATCTTAGCCAAAAGGCCGAGAAGCGATAACCGTGAAAGGGGCGGGCCCAACAAGGTCCCCTTCATGGGCACTATCACTGCTTGCTGTCAGGGAGGCTGCCAGACAATTTTCCATGCACACTCTGGGCTGGGGGGCAGTCAACCACCAGTACACACAGCAGAACCTAAACCCATACCATTATTGCTAAGCAGCAAGACAGGGGCCCATTGCACTCCCACGGGGCCTTTTTAAATGCAATCCATAACCCGGATTTGCCAGGAACCCTTCTTACTCCTCCTACTTGCATGTGACACTGGGCTTAGGATCTGCATAGGAAACACACACACAAGCACACACCTACCTTTGTTGCCTGCAGATGCCTCCTTGGCTGTCCCCAAACGGTATCAAACCAACACCCACGGGAAGCTGTAAGCATAGAGGACATGCCTGCACCCCATTGGACTTACCTGTGTGGGTTAAATCCGGGTTATTTGACAACCTATGGCGGTGATGGTTCTGCTCAGGCAGAGCAGTGCTGATGCTCCTCATAAAGCTGTCGCTGCTGTGAAGGTTCTAGGTGACATCACAATCCCTATGGTTACATACACAACAAAGCTGGGTTGTTGTTGTTTACACTCTGCAAGGCCTGTGGAAGTGAGTGACATCATAGCACTGTAGTTCTGAGGGTTCTAGATGGATGCAACAATCTCCTGTTGCTTCTATGAAGGCCATAATAGACGACATCACCAAACAGCTCCATAGTCACATACACAGCAAAGGAGAGATGTTGTTTACACCTAGTGATGTCAGTGGTATTGAGTGACATAACAGCACAGTGCTAAGGCTCCTGGGCCTGGACACAGCAGCGGCTGCAATATCTCAACGGAGAATACGTTTATATATATGTGTGTGTGTGCGCGTATATATATATATATATATATATATATATATATATATATATATATTTCTCCGCCGAAATCACTTTTAAACCCATTTCCACCTTTTTTTCCCTTCTCTTCCTCTTACTTTTTTTTCACGTTTTTTTACGTTTTTCTCCTTTTCGCCTCTTTTCTGGGCGTATTATTCTTCTTTTTCTTCTTTTTTTTCGTCTAATGCATACCCCATCAGTGCAGCAATGCTTATTCAATACCGCCAGCAGATGGAGACACTGGGGGATAATTTTCTAAGGATTTATACTGATTTTTCCTGTCTGAATTTGTCGCACAGAAAGTTGCAGGCCAAATATGTGTGACATTTCTGCGACTTTAGCTTCTAGAGCATTTTTACAACATTATACATAGGTGCTGAATACATAAAAAGCGACTGTTCAGCGACAGACAAGTCGCATCGGCTGAAAGTAGGCCAGAATGTCAGTCCATGTTGGAGCAGGTTTAGATACAGTCTAAAGCATAGATCTCAAAGTCTGTGCACAGAATTTAGCAAGGGCCTCGCACCTTCTGATGCATCAGGTAGGTGCACTATAGCATAGCCTAACCCTCTGTACTTTGGTCTATATTGATGCGGGACATAGACAGCCAGCTGATGACCAATCCATTAGTGCAATGGATGGCTGGAAGCATTTGTCTTTGCCTTTGCAATACCACAGAAGCAATGCATGGTCAATGTACAGCAATGACACACCTGTGTGAACAGCCAGGAGACCCCCCCATGTTATGTTACATAGTTACATAGTTAGTACGGTCGAAAAAAGACATATGTCCATCAAGTTCAACCAGGGAATTAAGGGGTAGGGGTGTGGCGCGATATTGGGGAAGGGATGAGATTTTATATTTCTTCATAAGCATTAATCTTATTTTGTCAATTAGGAACATTCAGCACCCACCCGCTATCAAGGCAGCTGCCTATCATGTCATGCCCTACCTGCACAGGTGTGCTGGCTACTCAAATGATCCAATTAAGGAGGCCATTTAGTCAGCAGCAGCAGAAGTCCTGTGCCTGGACGCTCCAACAGCGGCCAGACACAAGCAGAAGCAGCAGAAGCAGCAGCAGCACCACCTTTTGTTTTTTGGCTGCAGCAGCAGCAGCAGCAGCAAGGCCCACAGGGCTGGCTAGCTGGCTAGCCAGCAAGCAGGTAGCAATGAAAGTAGGAATCTTTCTTTTTAACCCTGTAAGGGGGTGGTGCACTGTACCCGAAGATACTGCCATATCGGGTCAATGCATAGGGCGACGGAAGCAAGCTTCGAAATCGGCCCCCGTTCTCAAAAATCCATTTAATATATGGTCCCCAGATAGGGGACGTATCAGATATTAAACTGATAAGAACAGATACTACACTTGATCTTAGCCAAAAGGCCGAGAAGCGATAACCGTGAAAGGGGCGGGCCCAACAAGGTCCCCTTCATGGGCACTATCACTGCTTGCTGTCAGGGAGGCTGCCAGACAATTTTCCATGCACACTCTGGGCTGGGGGGCAGTCAACCACCAGTACACACAGCAGAACCTAAACCCATACCATTATTGCTAAGCAGCAAGACAGGGGCCCATTGCACTCCCACGGGGCCTTTTTAAATGCAATCCATAACCCGGATTTGCCAGGAACCCTTCTTACTCCTCCTACTTGCATGTGACACTGGGCTTAGGATCTGCATAGGAAACACACACACAAGCACACACCTACCTTTGTTGCCTGCAGATGCCTCCTTGGCTGTCCCCAAACGGTATCAAACCAACACCCACGGGAAGCTGTAAGCATAGAGGACATGCCTGCACCCCATTGGACTTACCTGTGTGGGTTAAATCCGGGTTATTTGACAACCTATGGCGGTGATGGTTCTGCTCAGGCAGAGCAGTGCTGATGCTCCTCATAAAGCTGTCGCTGCTGTGAAGGTTCTAGGTGACATCACAATCCCTATGGTTACATACACAACAAAGCTGGGTTGTTGTTGTTTACACTCTGCAAGGCCTGTGGAAGTGAGTGACATCATAGCACTGTAGTTCTGAGGGTTCTAGATGGATGCAACAATCTCCTGTTGCTTCTATGAAGGCCATAATAGACGACATCACCAAACAGCTCCATAGTCACATACACAGCAAAGGAGAGATGTTGTTTACACCTAGTGATGTCAGTGGTATTGAGTGACATCACAGCACAGTGCTAAGGCTCCTGGGCCTGGACACAGCAGCGGCTGCAATATCTCAACGGAGAATACGTTTATATATATGTGTGTGTGTGCGCGTATATATATATATATATATATATATATATATATATATATATATATTTCTCCGCCGAAATCACTTTTAAACCCATTTCCACCTTTTTTTCCCTTCTCTTCCTCTTACTTTTTTTTCACGTTTTTTTACGTTTTTCTCCTTTTCGCCTCTTTTCTGGGCGTATTATTCTTCTTTTTCTTCTTTTTTTTCGTCTAATGCATACCCCATCAGTGCAGCAATGCTTATTCAATACCGCCAGCAGATGGAGACACTGGGGGATAATTTTCTAAGGATTTATACTGATTTTTCCTGTCTGAATTTGTCGCACAGAAAGTTGCAGGCCAAATATGTGTGACATTTCTGCGACTTTAGCTTCTAGAGCATTTTTACAACATTATACATAGGTGCTGAATACATAAAAAGCGACTGTTCAGCGACAGACAAGTCGCATCGGCTGAAAGTAGGCCAGAATGTCAGTCCATGTTGGAGCAGGTTTAGATACAGTCTAAAGCATAGATCTCAAAGTCTGTGCACAGAATTTAGCAAGGGCCTCGCACCTTCTGATGCATCAGGTAGGTGCACTATAGCATAGCCTAACCCTCTGTACTTTGGTCTATATTGATGCGGGACATAGACAGTCAGCTGATGACCAATCCATTAGTGCAATGGATGGCTGGAAGCATTTGTCTTTGCCTTTGCAATACCACAGAAGCAATGCATGGTCAATGTACAGCAATGACACACCTGTGTGAACAGCCAGGAGACCCCCCCATGTTATGTTACATAGTTACATAGTTAGTACGGTCGAAAAAAGACATATGTCCATCAAGTTCAACCAGGGAATTAAGGGGTAGGGGTGTGGCGCGATATTGGGGAAGGGATGAGATTTTATATTTCTTCATAAGCATTAATCTTATTTTGTCAATTAGGAACATTCAGCACCCACCCGCTATCAAGGCAGCTGCCTATCATGTCATGCCCTACCTGCACAGGTGTGCTGGCTACTCAAATGATCCAATTAAGGAGGCCATTTAGTCAGCAGCAGCAGAAGTCCTGTGCCTGGACGCTCCAACAGCGGCCAGACACAAGCAGAAGCAGCAGAAGCAGCAGCAGCAGCACCACCTTTTGTTTTTTGGCTGCAGCAGCAGCAGCAGCAGCAAGGCCCACAGGGCTGGCTAGCTGGCTAGCCAGCAAGCAGGTAGCAATGAAAGTAGGAATCTTTCTTTTTAACCCTGTAAGGGGGTGGTGCACTGTACCCGAAGATACTGCCATATCGGGTCAATGCATAGGGCGACGGAAGCAAGCTTCGAAATCGGCCCCCGTTCTCAAAAATCCATTTAATATATGGTCCCCAGATAGGGGACGTATCAGATATTAAACTGATAAGAACAGATACTACACTTGATCTTAGCCAAAAGGCCGAGAAGCGATAACCGTGAAAGGGGCGGGCCCAACAAGGTCCCCTTCATGGGCACTATCACTGCTTGCTGTCAGGGAGGCTGCCAGACAATTTTCCATGCACACTCTGGGCTGGGGGGCAGTCAACCACCAGTACACACAGCAGAACCTAAACCCATACCATTATTGCTAAGCAGCAAGACAGGGGCCCATTGCACTCCCACGGGGCCTTTTTAAATGCAATCCATAACCCGGATTTGCCAGGAACCCTTCTTACTCCTCCTACTTGCATGTGACACTGGGCTTAGGATCTGCATAGGAAACACACACACAAGCACACACCTACCTTTGTTGCCTGCAGATGCCTCCTTGGCTGTCCCCAAACGGTATCAAACCAACACCCACGGGAAGCTGTAAGCATAGAGGACATGCCTGCACCCCATTGGACTTACCTGTGTGGGTTAAATCCGGGTTATTTGACAACCTATGGCGGTGATGGTTCTGCTCAGGCAGAGCAGTGCTGATGCTCCTCATAAAGCTGTCGCTGCTGTGAAGGTTCTAGGTGACATCACAATCCCTATGGTTACATACACAACAAAGCTGGGTTGTTGTTGTTTACACTCTGCAAGGCCTGTGGAAGTGAGTGACATCATAGCACTGTAGTTCTGAGGGTTCTAGATGGATGCAACAATCTCCTGTTGCTTCTATGAAGGCCATAATAGACGACATCACCAAACAGCTCCATAGTCACATACACAGCAAAGGAGAGATGTTGTTTACACCTAGTGATGTCAGTGGTATTGAGTGACATCACAGCACAGTGCTAAGGCTCCTGGGCCTGGACACAGCAGCGGCTGCAATATCTCAACGGAGAATACGTTTATATATATGTGTGTGTGTGCGCGTATATATATATATATATATATATATATATATATATATATATATATTTCTCCGCCGAAATCACTTTTAAACCCATTTCCACCTTTTTTTCCCTTCTCTTCCTCTTACTTTTTTTTCACGTTTTTTTACGTTTTTCTCCTTTTCGCCTCTTTTCTGGGCGTATTATTCTTCTTTTTCTTCTTTTTTTTCGTCTAATGCATACCCCATCAGTGCAGCAATGCTTATTCAATACCGCCAGCAGATGGAGACACTGGGGGATAATTTTCTAAGGATTTATACTGATTTTTCCTGTCTGAATTTGTCGCACAGAAAGTTGCAGGCCAAATATGTGTGACATTTCTGCGACTTTAGCTTCTAGAGCATTTTTACAACATTATACATAGGTGCTGAATACATAAAAAGCGACTGTTCAGCGACAGACAAGTCGCATCGGCTGAAAGTAGGCCAGAATGTCAGTCCATGTTGGAGCAGGTTTAGATACAGTCTAAAGCATAGATCTCAAAGTCTGTGCACAGAATTTAGCAAGGGCCTCGCACCTTCTGATGCATCAGGTAGGTGCACTATAGCATAGCCTAACCCTCTGTACTTTGGTCTATATTGATGCGGGACATAGACAGCCAGCTGATGACCAATCCATTAGTGCAATGGATGGCTGGAAGCATTTGTCTTTGCCTTTGCAATACCACAGAAGCAATGCATGGTCAATGTACAGCAATGACACACCTGTGTGAACAGCCAGGAGACCCCCCCATGTTATGTTACATAGTTACATAGTTAGTACGGTCGAAAAAAGACATATGTCCATCAAGTTCAACCAGGGAATTAAGGGGTAGGGGTGTGGCGCGATATTGGGGAAGGGATGAGATTTTATATTTCTTCATAAGCATTAATCTTATTTTGTCAATTAGGAACATTCAGCACCCACCCGCTATCAAGGCAGCTGCCTATCATGTCATGCCCTACCTGCACAGGTGTGCTGGCTACTCAAATGATCCAATTAAGGAGGCCATTTAGTCAGCAGCAGCAGAAGTCCTGTGCCTGGACGCTCCAACAGCGGCCAGACACAAGCAGAAGCAGCAGAAGCAGCAGCAGCACCACCTTTTGTTTTTTGGCTGCAGCAGCAGCAGCAGCAGCAAGGCCCACAGGGCTGGCTAGCTGGCTAGCCAGCAAGCAGGTAGCAATGAAAGTAGGAATCTTTCTTTTTAACCCTGTAAGGGGGTGGTGCACTGTACCCGAAGATACTGCCATATCGGGTCAATGCATAGGGCGACGGAAGCAAGCTTCGAAATCGGCCCCCGTTCTCAAAAATCCATTTAATATATGGTCCCCAGATAGGGGACGTATCAGATATTAAACTGATAAGAACAGATACTACACTTGATCTTAGCCAAAAGGCCGAGAAGCGATAACCGTGAAAGGGGCGGGCCCAACAAGGTCCCCTTCATGGGCACTATCACTGCTTGCTGTCAGGGAGGCTGCCAGACAATTTTCCATGCACACTCTGGGCTGGGGGGCAGTCAACCACCAGTACACACAGCAGAACCTAAACCCATACCATTATTGCTAAGCAGCAAGACAGGGGCCCATTGCACTCCCACGGGGCCTTTTTAAATGCAATCCATAACCCGGATTTGCCAGGAACCCTTCTTACTCCTCCTACTTGCATGTGACACTGGGCTTAGGATCTGCATAGGAAACACACACACAAGCACACACCTACCTTTGTTGCCTGCAGATGCCTCCTTGGCTGTCCCCAAACGGTATCAAACCAACACCCACGGGAAGCTGTAAGCATAGAGGACATGCCTGCACCCCATTGGACTTACCTGTGTGGGTTAAATCCGGGTTATTTGACAACCTATGGCGGTGATGGTTCTGCTCAGGCAGAGCAGTGCTGATGCTCCTCATAAAGCTGTCGCTGCTGTGAAGGTTCTAGGTGACATCACAATCCCTATGGTTACATACACAACAAAGCTGGGTTGTTGTTGTTTACACTCTGCAAGGCCTGTGGAAGTGAGTGACATCATAGCACTGTAGTTCTGAGGGTTCTAGATGGATGCAACAATCTCCTGTTGCTTCTATGAAGGCCATAATAGACGACATCACCAAACAGCTCCATAGTCACATACACAGCAAAGGAGAGATGTTGTTTACACCTAGTGATGTCAGTGGTATTGAGTGACATCACAGCACAGTGCTAAGGCTCCTGGGCCTGGACACAGCAGCGGCTGCAATATCTCAACGGAGAATACGTTTATATATATGTGTGTGTGTGCGCGTATATATATATATATATATATATATATATATATATATATATATATATATTTCTCCGCCGAAATCACTTTTAAACCCATTTCCACCTTTTTTTCCCTTCTCTTCCTCTTACTTTTTTTTCACGTTTTTTTACGTTTTTCTCCTTTTCGCCTCTTTTCTGGGCGTATTATTCTTCTTTTTCTTCTTTTTTTTCGTCTAATGCATACCCCATCAGTGCAGCAATGCTTATTCAATACCGCCAGCAGATGGAGACACTGGGGGATAATTTTCTAAGGATTTATACTGATTTTTCCTGTCTGAATTTGTCGCACAGAAAGTTGCAGGCCAAATATGTGTGACATTTCTGCGACTTTAGCTTCTAGAGCATTTTTACAACATTATACATAGGTGCTGAATACATAAAAAGCGACTGTTCAGCGACAGACAAGTCGCATCGGCTGAAAGTAGGCCAGAATGTCAGTCCATGTTGGAGCAGGTTTAGATACAGTCTAAAGCATAGATCTCAAAGTCTGTGCACAGAATTTAGCAAGGGCCTCGCACCTTCTGATGCATCAGGTAGGTGCACTATAGCATAGCCTAACCCTCTGTACTTTGGTCTATATTGATGCGGGACATAGACAGCCAGCTGATGACCAATCCATTAGTGCAATGGATGGCTGGAAGCATTTGTCTTTGCCTTTGCAATACCACAGAAGCAATGCATGGTCAATGTACAGCAATGACACACCTGTGTGAACAGCCAGGAGACCCCCCCATGTTATGTTACATAGTTACATAGTTAGTACGGTCGAAAAAAGACATATGTCCATCAAGTTCAACCAGGGAATTAAGGGGTAGGGGTGTGGCGCGATATTGGGGAAGGGATGAGATTTTATATTTCTTCATAAGCATTAATCTTATTTTGTCAATTAGGAACATTCAGCACCCACCCGCTATCAAGGCAGCTGCCTATCATGTCATGCCCTACCTGCACAGGTGTGCTGGCTACTCAAATGATCCAATTAAGGAGGCCATTTAGTCAGCAGCAGCAGAAGTCCTGTGCCTGGACGCTCCAACAGCGGCCAGACACAAGCAGAAGCAGCAGAAGCAGCAGCAGCACCACCTTTTGTTTTTTGGCTGCAGCAGCAGCAGCAGCAGCAAGGCCCACAGGGCTGGCTAGCTGGCTAGCCAGCAAGCAGGTAGCAATGAAAGTAGGAATCTTTCTTTTTAACCCTGTAAGGGGGTGGTGCACTGTACCCGAAGATACTGCCATATCGGGTCAATGCATAGGGCGACGGAAGCAAGCTTCGAAATCGGCCCCCGTTCTCAAAAATCCATTTAATATATGGTCCCCAGATAGGGGACGTATCAGATATTAAACTGATAAGAACAGATACTACACTTGATCTTAGCCAAAAGGCCGAGAAGCGATAACCGTGAAAGGGGCGGGCCCAACAAGGTCCCCTTCATGGGCACTATCACTGCTTGCTGTCAGGGAGGCTGCCAGACAATTTTCCATGCACACTCTGGGCTGGGGGGCAGTCAACCACCAGTACACACAGCAGAACCTAAACCCATACCATTATTGCTAAGCAGCAAGACAGGGGCCCATTGCACTCCCACGGGGCCTTTTTAAATGCAATCCATAACCCGGATTTGCCAGGAACCCTTCTTACTCCTCCTACTTGCATGTGACACTGGGCTTAGGATCTGCATAGGAAACACACACACAAGCACACACCTACCTTTGTTGCCTGCAGATGCCTCCTTGGCTGTCCCCAAACGGTATCAAACCAACACCCACGGGAAGCTGTAAGCATAGAGGACATGCCTGCACCCCATTGGACTTACCTGTGTGGGTTAAATCCGGGTTATTTGACAACCTATGGCGGTGATGGTTCTGCTCAGGCAGAGCAGTGCTGATGCTCCTCATAAAGCTGTCGCTGCTGTGAAGGTTCTAGGTGACATCACAATCCCTATGGTTACATACACAACAAAGCTGGGTTGTTGTTGTTTACACTCTGCAAGGCCTGTGGAAGTGAGTGACATCATAGCACTGTAGTTCTGAGGGTTCTAGATGGATGCAACAATCTCCTGTTGCTTCTATGAAGGCCGTAATAGACGACATCACCAAACAGCTCCATAGTCACATACACAGCAAAGGAGAGATGTTGTTTACACCTAGTGATGTCAGTGGTATTGAGTGACATCACAGCACAGTGCTAAGGCTCCTGGGCCTGGACACAGCAGCGGCTGCAATATCTCAACGGAGAATACGTTTATATATATGTGTGTGTGTGCGCGTATATATATATATATATATATATATATATATATATATATATATATTTCTCCGCCGAAATCACTTTTAAACCCATTTCCACCTTTTTTTCCCTTCTCTTCCTCTTACTTTTTTTTCACGTTTTTTTACGTTTTTCTCCTTTTCGCCTCTTTTCTGGGCGTATTATTCTTCTTTTTCTTCTTTTTTTTCGTCTAATGCATACCCCATCAGTGCAGCAATGCTTATTCAATACCGCCAGCAGATGGAGACACTGGGGGATAATTTTCTAAGGATTTATACTGATTTTTCCTGTCTGAATTTGTCGCACAGAAAGTTGCAGGCCAAATATGTGTGACATTTCTGCGACTTTAGCTTCTAGAGCATTTTTACAACATTATACATAGGTGCTGAATACATAAAAAGCGACTGTTCAGCGACAGACAAGTCGCATCGGCTGAAAGTAGGCCAGAATGTCAGTCCATGTTGGAGCAGGTTTAGATACAGTCTAAAGCATAGATCTCAAAGTCTGTGCACAGAATTTAGCAAGGGCCTCGCACCTTCTGATGCATCAGGTAGGTGCACTATAGCATAGCCTAACCCTCTGTACTTTGGTCTATATTGATGCGGGACATAGACAGCCAGCTGATGACCAATCCATTAGTGCAATGGATGGCTGGAAGCATTTGTCTTTGCCTTTGCAATACCACAGAAGCAATGCATGGTCAATGTACAGCAATGACACACCTGTGTGAACAGCCAGGAGACCCCCCCATGTTATGTTACATAGTTACATAGTTAGTACGGTCGAAAAAAGACATATGTCCATCAAGTTCAACCAGGGAATTAAGGGGTAGGGGTGTGGCGCGATATTGGGGAAGGGATGAGATTTTATATTTCTTCATAAGCATTAATCTTATTTTGTCAATTAGGAACATTCAGCACCCACCCGCTATCAAGGCAGCTGCCTATCATGTCATGCCCTACCTGCACAGGTGTGCTGGCTACTCAAATGATCCAATTAAGGAGGCCATTTAGTCAGCAGCAGCAGAAGTCCTGTGCCTGGACGCTCCAACAGCGGCCAGACACAAGCAGAAGCAGCAGAAGCAGCAGCAGCACCACCTTTTGTTTTTTGGCTGCAGCAGCAGCAGCAGCAGCAAGGCCCACAGGGCTGGCTAGCTGGCTAGCCAGCAAGCAGGTAGCAATGAAAGTAGGAATCTTTCTTTTTAACCCTGTAAGGGGGTGGTGCACTGTACCCGAAGATACTGCCATATCGGGTCAATGCATAGGGCGACGGAAGCAAGCTTCGAAATCGGCCCCCGTTCTCAAAAATCCATTTAATATATGGTCCCCAGATAGGGGACGTATCAGATATTAAACTGATAAGAACAGATACTACACTTGATCTTAGCCAAAAGGCCGAGAAGCGATAACCGTGAAAGGGGCGGGCCCAACAAGGTCCCCTTCATGGGCACTATCACTGCTTGCTGTCAGGGAGGCTGCCAGACAATTTTCCATGCACACTCTGGGCTGGGGGGCAGTCAACCACCAGTACACACAGCAGAACCTAAACCCATACCATTATTGCTAAGCAGCAAGACAGGGGCCCATTGCACTCCCACGGGGCCTTTTTAAATGCAATCCATAACCCGGATTTGCCAGGAACCCTTCTTACTCCTCCTACTTGCATGTGACACTGGGCTTAGGATCTGCATAGGAAACACACACACAAGCACACACCTACCTTTGTTGCCTGCAGATGCCTCCTTGGCTGTCCCCAAACGGTATCAAACCAACACCCACGGGAAGCTGTAAGCATAGAGGACATGCCTGCACCCCATTGGACTTACCTGTGTGGGTTAAATCCGGGTTATTTGACAACCTATGGCGGTGATGGTTCTGCTCAGGCAGAGCAGTGCTGATGCTCCTCATAAAGCTGTCGCTGCTGTGAAGGTTCTAGGTGACATCACAAATCCCTATGGTTACATACACAACAAAGCTGGGTTGTTGTTGTTTACACTCTGCAAGGCCTGTGGAAGTGAGTGACATCATAGCACTGTAGTTCTGAGGGTTCTAGATGGATGCAACAATCTCCTGTTGCTTCTATGAAGGCCATAATAGACGACATCACCAAACAGCTCCATAGTCACATACACAGCAAAGGAGAGATGTTGTTTACACCTAGTGATGTCAGTGGTATTGAGTGACATCACAGCACAGTGCTAAGGCTCCTGGGCCTGGACACAGCAGCGGCTGCAATATCTCAACGGAGAATACGTTTATATATATGTGTGTGTGTGCGCGTATATATATATATATATATATATATATATATATATATATATATATATTTCTCCGCCGAAATCACTTTTAAACCCATTTCCACCTTTTTTTCCCTTCTCTTCCTCTTACTTTTTTTTTCACGTTTTTTTACGTTTTTCTCCTTTTCGCCTCTTTTCTGGGCGTATTATTCTTCTTTTTCTTCTTTTTTTTCGTCTAATGCATACCCCATCAGTGCAGCAATGCTTATTCAATACCGCCAGCAGATGGAGACACTGGGGGATAATTTTCTAAGGATTTATACTGATTTTTCCTGTCTGAATTTGTCGCACAGAAAGTTGCAGGCCAAATATGTGTGACATTTCTGCGACTTTAGCTTCTAGAGCATTTTTACAACATTATACATAGGTGCTGAATACATAAAAAGCGACTGTTCAGCGACAGACAAGTCGCATCGGCTGAAAGTAGGCCAGAATGTCAGTCCATGTTGGAGCAGGTTTAGATACAGTCTAAAGCATAGATCTCAAAGTCTGTGCACAGAATTTAGCAAGGGCCTCGCACCTTCTGATGCATCAGGTAGGTGCACTATAGCATAGCCTAACCCTCTGTACTTTGGTCTATATTGATGCGGGACATAGACAGCCAGCTGATGACCAATCCATTAGTGCAATGGATGGCTGGAAGCATTTGTCTTTGCCTTTGCAATACCACAGAAGCAATGCATGGTCAATGTACAGCAATGACACACCTGTGTGAACAGCCAGGAGACCCCCCCATGTTATGTTACATAGTTACATAGTTAGTACGGTCGAAAAAAGACATATGTCCATCAAGTTCAACCAGGGAATTAAGGGGTAGGGGTGTGGCGCGATATTGGGGAAGGGATGAGATTTTATATTTCTTCATAAGCATTAATCTTATTTTGTCAATTAGGAACATTCAGCACCCACCCGCTATCAAGGCAGCTGCCTATCATGTCATGCCCTACCTGCACAGGTGTGCTGGCTACTCAAATGATCCAATTAAGGAGGCCATTTAGTCAGCAGCAGCAGAAGTCCTGTGCCTGGACGCTCCAACAGCGGCCAGACACAAGCAGAAGCAGCAGAAGCAGCAGCAGCACCACCTTTTGTTTTTTGGCTGCAGCAGCAGCAGCAGCAGCAGCAAGGCCCACAGGGCTGGCTAGCTGGCTAGCCAGCAAGCAGGTAGCAATGAAAGTAGGAATCTTTCTTTTTAACCCTGTAAGGGGGTGGTGCACTGTACCCGAAGATACTGCCATATCGGGTCAATGCATAGGGCGACGGAAGCAAGCTTCGAAATCGGCCCCCGTTCTCAAAAATCCATTTAATATATGGTCCCCAGATAGGGGACGTATCAGATATTAAACTGATAAGAACAGATACTACACTTGATCTTAGCCAAAAGGCCGAGAAGCGATAACCGTGAAAGGGGCGGGCCCAACAAGGTCCCCTTCATGGGCACTATCACTGCTTGCTGTCAGGGAGGCTGCCAGACAATTTTCCATGCACACTCTGGGCTGGGGGGCAGTCAACCACCAGTACACACAGCAGAACCTAAACCCATACCATTATTGCTAAGCAGCAAGACAGGGGCCCATTGCACTCCCACGGGGCCTTTTTAAATGCAATCCATAACCCGGATTTGCCAGGAACCCTTCTTACTCCTCCTACTTGCATGTGACACTGGGCTTAGGATCTGCATAGGAAACACACACACAAGCACACACCTACCTTTGTTGCCTGCAGATGCCTCCTTGGCTGTCCCCAAACGGTATCAAACCAACACCCACGGGAAGCTGTAAGCATAGAGGACATGCCTGCACCCCATTGGACTTACCTGTGTGGGTTAAATCCGGGTTATTTGACAACCTATGGCGGTGATGGTTCTGCTCAGGCAGAGCAGTGCTGATGCTCCTCATAAAGCTGTCGCTGCTGTGAAGGTTCTAGGTGACATCACAATCCCTATGGTTACATACACAACAAAGCTGGGTTGTTGTTGTTTACACTCTGCAAGGCCTGTGGAAGTGAGTGACATCATAGCACTGTAGTTCTGAGGGTTCTAGATGGATGCAACAATCTCCTGTTGCTTCTATGAAGGCCATAATAGACGACATCACCAAACAGCTCCATAGTCACATACACAGCAAAGGAGAGATGTTGTTTACACCTAGTGATGTCAGTGGTATTGAGTGACATCACAGCACAGTGCTAAGGCTCCTGGGCCTGGACACAGCAGCGGCTGCAATATCTCAACGGAGAATACGTTTATATATATGTGTGTGTGTGCGCGTATATATATATATATATATATATATATATATATATATATATATTTCTCCGCCGAAATCACTTTTAAACCCATTTCCACCTTTTTTTCCCTTCTCTTCCTCTTACTTTTTTTTCACGTTTTTTTACGTTTTTCTCCTTTTCGCCTCTTTTCTGGGCGTATTATTCTTCTTTTTCTTCTTTTTTTTCGTCTAATGCATACCCCATCAGTGCAGCAATGCTTATTCAATACCGCCAGCAGATGGAGACACTGGGGGATAATTTTCTAAGGATTTATACTGATTTTTCCTGTCTGAATTTGTCGCACAGAAAGTTGCAGGCCAAATATGTGTGACATTTCTGCGACTTTAGCTTCTAGAGCATTTTTACAACATTATACATAGGTGCTGAATACATAAAAAGCGACTGTTCAGCGACAGACAAGTCGCATCGGCTGAAAGTAGGCCAGAATGTCAGTCCATGTTGGAGCAGGTTTAGAAACAGTCTAAAGCATAGATCTCAAAGTCTGTGCACAGAATTTAGCAAGGGCCTCGCACCTTCTGATGCATCAGGTAGGTGCACTATAGCATAGCCTAACCCTCTGTACTTTGGTCTATATTGATGCGGGACATAGACAGCCAGCTGATGACCAATCCATTAGTGCAATGGATGGCTGGAAGCATTTGTCTTTGCCTTTGCAATACCACAGAAGCAATGCATGGTCAATGTACAGCAATGACACACCTGTGTGAACAGCCAGGAGACCCCCCCATGTTATGTTACATAGTTACATAGTTAGTACGGTCGAAAAAAGACATATGTCCATCAAGTTCAACCAGGGAATTAAGGGGTAGGGGTGTGGCGCGATATTGGGGAAGGGATGAGATTTTATATTTCTTCATAAGCATTAATCTTATTTTGTCAATTAGGAACATTCAGCACCCACCCGCTATCAAGGCAGCTGCCTATCATGTCATGCCCTACCTGCACAGGTGTGCTGGCTACTCAAATGATCCAATTAAGGAGGCCATTTAGTCAGCAGCAGCAGAAGTCCTGTGCCTGGACGCTCCAACAGCGGCCAGACACAAGCAGAAGCAGCAGAAGCAGCAGCAGCACCACCTTTTGTTTTTTGGCTGCAGCAGCAGCAGCAGCAGCAAGGCCCACAGGGCTGGCTAGCTGGCTAGCCAGCAAGCAGGTAGCAATGAAAGTAGGAATCTTTCTTTTTAACCCTGTAAGGGGGTGGTGCACTGTACCCGAAGATACTGCCATATCGGGTCAATGCATAGGGCGACGGAAGCAAGCTTCGAAATCGGCCCCCGTTCTCAAAAATCCATTTAATATATGGTCCCCAGATAGGGGACGTATCAGATATTAAACTGATAAGAACAGATACTACACTTGATCTTAGCCAAAAGGCCGAGAAGCGATAACCGTGAAAGGGGCGGGCCCAACAAGGTCCCCTTCATGGGCACTATCACTGCTTGCTGTCAGGGAGGCTGCCAGACAATTTTCCATGCACACTCTGGGCTGGGGGGCAGTCAACCACCAGTACACACAGCAGAACCTAAACCCATACCATTATTGCTAAGCAGCAAGACAGGGGCCCATTGCACTCCCACGGGGCCTTTTTAAATGCAATCCATAACCCGGATTTGCCAGGAACCCTTCTTACTCCTCCTACTTGCATGTGACACTGGGCTTAGGATCTGCATAGGAAACACACACACAAGCACACACCTACCTTTGTTGCCTGCAGATGCCTCCTTGGCTGTCCCCAAACGGTATCAAACCAACACCCACGGGAAGCTGTAAGCATAGAGGACATGCCTGCACCCCATTGGACTTACCTGTGTGGGTTAAATCCGGGTTATTTGACAACCTATGGCGGTGATGGTTCTGCTCAGGCAGAGCAGTGCTGATGCTCCTCATAAAGCTGTCGCTGCTGTGAAGGTTCTAGGTGACATCACAAATCCCTTTGGTTACATACACAACAAAGCTGGGTTGTTGTTGTTTACACTCTGCAAGGCCTGTGGAAGTGAGTGACATCATAGCACTGTAGTTCTGAGGGTTCTAGATGGATGCAACAATCTCCTGTTGCTTCTATGAAGGCCATAATAGACGACATCACCAAACAGCTCCATAGTCACATACACAGCAAAGGAGAGATGTTGTTTACACCTAGTGATGTCAGTGGTATTGAGTGACATCACAGCACAGTGCTAAGGCTCCTGGGCCTGGACACAGCAGCGGCTGCAATATCTCAACGGAGAATACGTTTATATATATGTGTGTGTGTGCGCGTATATATATATATATATATATATATATATATATATATATATATATATATATATATATATTTCTCCGCCGAAATCACTTTTAAACCCATTTCCACCTTTTTTTCCCTTCTCTTCCTCTTACTTTTTTTTCACGTTTTTTTACGTTTTTCTCCTTTTCGCCTCTTTTCTGGGCGTATTATTCTTCTTTTTCTTCTTTTTTTTCGTCTAATGCATACCCCATCAGTGCAGCAATGCTTATTCAATACCGCCAGCAGATGGAGACACTGGGGGATAATTTTCTAAGGATTTATACTGATTTTTCCTGTCTGAATTTGTCGCACAGAAAGTTGCAGGCCAAATATGTGTGACATTTCTGCGACTTTAGCCTCTAGAGCATTTTTACAACATTATACATAGGTGCTGAATACATAAAAAGCGACTGTTCAGCGACAGACAAGTCGCATCGGCTGAAAGTAGGCCAGAATGTCAGTCCATGTTGGAGCAGGTTTAGATACAGTCTAAAGCATAGATCTCAAAGTCTGTGCACAGAATTTAGCAAGGGCCTCGCACCTTCTGATGCATCAGGTAGGTGCACTATAGCATAGCCTAACCCTCTGTACTTTGGTCTATATTGATGCGGGACATAGACAGCCAGCTGATGACCAATCCATTAGTGCAATGGATGGCTGGAAGCATTTGTCTTTGCCTTTGCAATACCACAGAAGCAATGCATGGTCAATGTACAGCAATGACACACCTGTGTGAACAGCCAGGAGACCCCCCCATGTTATGTTACATAGTTACATAGTTAGTACGGTCGAAAAAAGACATATGTCCATCAAGTTCAACCAGGGAATTAAGGGGTAGGGGTGTGGCGCGATATTGGGGAAGGGATGAGATTTTATATTTCTTCATAAGCATTAATCTTATTTTGTCAATTAGGAACATTCAGCACCCACCCGCTATCAAGGCAGCTGCCTATCATGTCATGCCCTACCTGCACAGGTGTGCTGGCTACTCAAATGATCCAATTAAGGAGGCCATTTAGTCAGCAGCAGCAGAAGTCCTGTGCCTGGACGCTCCAACAGCGGCCAGACACAAGTAGAAGCAGCAGAAGCAGCAGCAGCAGCACCACCTTTTGTTTTTTGGCTGCAGCAGCAGCAGCAGCAGCAAGGCCCACAGGGCTGGCTAGCTGGCTAGCCAGCAAGCAGGTAGCAATGAAAGTAGGAATCTTTCTTTTTAACCCTGTAAGGGGGTGGTGCACTGTACCCGAAGATACTGCCATATCGGGTCAATGCATAGGGCGACGGAAGCAAGCTTCGAAATCGGCCCCCGTTCTCAAAAATCCATTTAATATATGGTCCCCAGATAGGGGACGTATCAGATATTAAACTGATAAGAACAGATACTACACTTGATCTTAGCCAAAAGGCCGAGAAGCGATAACCGTGAAAGGGGCGGGCCCAACAAGGTCCCCTTCATGGGCACTATCACTGCTTGCTGTCAGGGAGGCTGCCAGACAATTTTCCATGCACACTCTGGGCTGGGGGGCAGTCAACCACCAGTACACACAGCAGAACCTAAACCCATACCATTATTGCTAAGCAGCAAGACAGGGGCCCATTGCACTCCCACGGGGCCTTTTTAAATGCAATCCATAACCCGGATTTGCCAGGAACCCTTCTTACTCCTCCTACTTGCATGTGACACTGGGCTTAGGATCTGCATAGGAAACACACACACAAGCACACACCTACCTTTGTTGCCTGCAGATGCCTCCTTGGCTGTCCCCAAACGGTATCAAACCAACACCCACGGGAAGCTGTAAGCATAGAGGACATGCCTGCACCCCATTGGACTTACCTGTGTGGGTTAAATCCGGGTTATTTGACAACCTATGGCGGTGATGGTTCTGCTCAGGCAGAGCAGTGCTGATGCTCCTCATAAAGCTGTCGCTGCTGTGAAGGTTCTAGGTGACATCACAATCCCTATGGTTACATACACAACAAAGCTGGGTTGTTGTTGTTTACACTCTGCAAGGCCTGTGGAAGTGAGTGACATCATAGCACTGTAGTTCTGAGGGTTCTAGATGGATGCAACAATCTCCTGTTGCTTCTATGAAGGCCATAATAGACGACATCACCAAACAGCTCCATAGTCACATACACAGCAAAGGAGAGATGTTGTTTACACCTAGTGATGTCAGTGGTATTGAGTGACATCACAGCACAGTGCTAAGGCTCCTGGGCCTGGACACAGCAGCGGCTGCAATATCTCAACGGAGAATACGTTTATATATATGTGTGTGTGTGCGCGTATATATATATATATATATATATATATATATATATATATATATTTCTCCGCCGAAATCACTTTTAAACCCATTTCCACCTTTTTTTCCCTTCTCTTCCTCTTACTTTTTTTTCACGTTTTTTTACGTTTTTCTCCTTTTCGCCTCTTTTCTGGGCGTATTATTCTTCTTTTTCTTCTTTTTTTTCGTCTAATGCATACCCCATCAGTGCAGCAATGCTTATTCAATACCGCCAGCAGATGGAGACACTGGGGGATAATTTTCTAAGGATTTATACTGATTTTTCCTGTCTGAATTTGTCGCACAGAAAGTTGCAGGCCAAATATGTGTGACATTTCTGCGACTTTAGCTTCTAGAGCATTTTTACAACATTATACATAGGTGCTGAATACATAAAAAGCGACTGTTCAGCGACAGACAAGTCGCATCGGCTGAAAGTAGGCCAGAATGTCAGTCCATGTTGGAGCAGGTTTAGATACAGTCTAAAGCATAGATCTCAAAGTCTGTGCACAGAATTTAGCAAGGGCCTCGCACCTTCTGATGCATCAGGTAGGTGCACTATAGCATAGCCTAACCCTCTGTACTTTGGTCTATATTGATGCGGGACATAGACAGCCAGCTGATGACCAATCCATTAGTGCAATGGATGGCTGGAAGCATTTGTCTTTGCCTTTGCAATACCACAGAAGCAATGCATGGTCAATGTACAGCAATGACACACCTGTGTGAACAGCCAGGAGACCCCCCCATGTTATGTTACATAGTTACATAGTTAGTACGGTCGAAAAAAGACATATGTCCATCAAGTTCAACCAGGGAATTAAGGGGTAGGGGTGTGGCGCGATATTGGGGAAGGGATGAGATTTTATATTTCTTCATAAGCATTAATCTTATTTTGTCAATTAGGAACATTCAGCACCCACCCGCTATCAAGGCAGCTGCCTATCATGTCATGCCCTACCTGCACAGGTGTGCTGGCTACTCAAATGATCCAATTAAGGAGGCCATTTAGTCAGCAGCAGCAGAAGTCCTGTGCCTGGACGCTCCAACAGCGGCCAGACACAAGCAGAAGCAGCAGAAGCAGCAGCAGCACCACCTTTTGTTTTTTGGCTGCAGCAGCAGCAGCAGCAGCAGCAAGGCCCACAGGGCTGGCTAGCTGGCTAGCCAGCAAGCAGGTAGCAATGAAAGTAGGAATCTTTCTTTTTAACCCTGTAAGGGGGTGGTGCACTGTACCCGAAGATACTGCCATATCGGGTCAATGCATAGGGCGACGGAAGCAAGCTTCGAAATCGGCCCCCGTTCTCAAAAATCCATTTAATATATGGTCCCCAGATAGGGGACGTATCAGATATTAAACTGATAAGAACAGATACTACACTTGATCTTAGCCAAAAGGCCGAGAAGCGATAACCGTGAAAGGGGCGGGCCCAACAAGGTCCCCTTCATGGGCACTATCACTGCTTGCTGTCAGGGAGGCTGCCAGACAATTTTCCATGCACACTCTGGGCTGGGGGGCAGTCAACCACCAGTACACACAGCAGAACCTAAACCCATACCATTATTGCTAAGCAGCAAGACAGGGGCCCATTGCACTCCCACGGGGCCTTTTTAAATGCAATCCATAACCCGGATTTGCCAGGAACCCTTCTTACTCCTCCTACTTGCATGTGACACTGGGCTTAGGATCTGCATAGGAAACACACACACAAGCACACACCTACCTTTGTTGCCTGCAGATGCCTCCTTGGCTGTCCCCAAACGGTATCAAACCAACACCCACGGGAAGCTGTAAGCATAGAGGACATGCCTGCACCCCATTGGACTTACCTGTGTGGGTTAAATCCGGGTTATTTGACAACCTATGGCGGTGATGGTTCTGCTCAGGCAGAGCAGTGCTGATGCTCCTCATAAAGCTGTCGCTGCTGTGAAGGTTCTAGGTGACATCACAATCCCTATGGTTACATACACAACAAAGCTGGGTTGTTGTTGTTTACACTCTGCAAGGCCTGTGGAAGTGAGTGACATCATAGCACTGTAGTTCTGAGGGTTCTAGATGGATGCAACAATCTCCTGTTGCTTCTATGAAGGCCATAATAGACGACATCACCAAACAGCTCCATAGTCACATACACAGCAAAGGAGAGATGTTGTTTACACCTAGTGATGTCAGTGGTATTGAGTGACATCACAGCACAGTGCTAAGGCTCCTGGGCCTGGACACAGCAGCGGCTGCAATATCTCAACGGAGAATACGTTTATATATATGTGTGTGTGTGCGCGTATATATATATATATATATATATATATATATATATATATATATATATATATATATTTCTCCGCCGAAATCACTTTTAAACCCATTTCCACCTTTTTTTCCCTTCTCTTCCTCTTACTTTTTTTTCACGTTTTTTTACGTTTTTCTCCTTTTCGCCTCTTTTCTGGGCGTATTATTCTTCTTTTTCTTCTTTTTTTTTGTCTAATGCATACCCCATCAGTGCAGCAATGCTTATTCAATACCGCCAGCAGATGGAGACACTGGGGGATAATTTTCTAAGGATTTATACTGATTTTTCCTGTCTGAATTTGTCGCACAGAAAGTTGCAGGCCAAATATGTGTGACATTTCTGCGACTTTAGCTTCTAGAGCATTTTTACAACATTATACATAGGTGCTGAATACATAAAAAGCGACTGTTCAGCGACAGACAAGTCGCATCGGCTGAAAGTAGGCCAGAATGTCAGTCCATGTTGGAGCAGGTTTAGATACAGTCTAAAGCATAGATCTCAAAGTCTGTGCACAGAATTTAGCAAGGGCCTCGCACCTTCTGATGCATCAGGTAGGTGCACTATAGCATAGCCTAACCCTCTGTACTTTGGTCTATATTGATGCGGGACATAGACAGCCAGCTGATGACCAATCCATTAGTGCAATGGATGGCTGGAAGCATTTGTCTTTGCCTTTGCAATACCACAGAAGCAATGCATGGTCAATGTACAGCAATGACACACCTGTGTGAACAGCCAGGAGACCCCCCCATGTTATGTTACATAGTTACATAGTTAGTACGGTCGAAAAAAGACATATGTCCATCAAGTTCAACCAGGGAATTAAGGGGTAGGGGTGTGGCGCGATATTGGGGAAGGGATGAGATTTTATATTTCTTCATAAGCATTAATCTTATTTTGTCAATTAGGAACATTCAGCACCCACCCGCTATCAAGGCAGCTGCCTATCATGTCATGCCCTACCTGCACAGGTGTGCTGGCTACTCAAATGATCCAATTAAGGAGGCCATTTAGTCAGCAGCAGCAGAAGTCCTGTGCCTGGACGCTCCAACAGCGGCCAGACACAAGCAGAAGCAGCAGAAGCAGCAGCAGCACCACCTTTTGTTTTTTGGCTGCAGCAGCAGCAGCAGCAGCAGCAAGGCCCACAGGGCTGGCTAGCTGGCTAGCCAGCAAGCAGGTAGCAATGAAAGTAGGAATCTTTCTTTTTAACCCTGTAAGGGGGTGGTGCACTGTACCCGAAGATACTGCCATATCGGGTCAATGCATAGGGCGACGGAAGCAAGCTTCGAAATCGGCCCCCGTTCTCAAAAATCCATTTAATATATGGTCCCCAGATAGGGGACGTATCAGATATTAAACTGATAAGAACAGATACTACACTTGATCTTAGCCAAAAGGCCGAGAAGCGATAACCGTGAAAGGGGCGGGCCCAACAAGGTCCCCTTCATGGGCACTATCACTGCTTGCTGTCAGGGAGGCTGCCAGACAATTTTCCATGCACACTCTGGGCTGGGGGGCAGTCAACCACCAGTACACACAGCAGAACCTAAACCCATACCATTATTGCTAAGCAGCAAGACAGGGGCCCATTGCACTCCCACGGGGCCTTTTTAAATGCAATCCATAACCCGGATTTGCCAGGAACCCTTCTTACTCCTCCTACTTGCATGTGACACTGGGCTTAGGATCTGCATAGGAAACACACACACAAGCACACACCTACCTTTGTTGCCTGCAGATGCCTCCTTGGCTGTCCCCAAACGGTATCAAACCAACACCCACGGGAAGCTGTAAGCATAGAGGACATGCCTGCACCCCATTGGACTTACCTGTGTGGGTTAAATCCGGGTTATTTGACAACCTATGGCGGTGATGGTTCTGCTCAGGCAGAGCAGTGCTGATGCTCCTCATAAAGCTGTCGCTGCTGTGAAGGTTCTAGGTGACATCACAATCCCTATGGTTACATACACAACAAAGCTGGGTTGTTGTTGTTTACACTCTGCAAGGCCTGTGGAAGTGAGTGACATCATAGCACTGTAGTTCTGAGGGTTCTAGATGGATGCAACAATCTCCTGTTGCTTCTATGAAGGCCATAATAGACGACATCACCAAACAGCTCCATAGTCACATACACAGCAAAGGAGAGATGTTGTTTACACCTAGTGATGTCAGTGGTATTGAGTGACATCACAGCACAGTGCTAAGGCTCCTGGGCCTGGACACAGCAGCGGCTGCAATATCTCAACGGAGAATACGTTTATATATATGTGTGTGTGTGCGCGTATATATATATATATATATATATATATATATATATATATATTTCTCCGCCGAAATCACTTTTAAACCCATTTCCACCTTTTTTTCCCTTCTCTTCCTCTTACTTTTTTTTCACGTTTTTTTACGTTTTTCTCCTTTTCGCCTCTTTTCTGGGCGTATTATTCTTCTTTTTCTTCTTTTTTTTCGTCTAATGCATACCCCATCAGTGCAGCAATGCTTATTCAATACCGCCAGCAGATGGAGACACTGGGGGATAATTTTCTAAGGATTTATACTGATTTTTCCTGTCTGAATTTGTCGCACAGAAAGTTGCAGGCCAAATATGTGTGACATTTCTGCGACTTTAGCTTCTAGAGCATTTTTACAACATTATACATAGGTGCTGAATACATAAAAAGCGACTGTTCAGCGACAGACAAGTCGCATCGGCTGAAAGTAGGCCAGAATGTCAGTCCATGTTGGAGCAGGTTTAGATACAGTCTAAAGCATAGATCTCAAAGTCTGTGCACAGAATTTAGCAAGGGCCTCGCACCTTCTGATGCATCAGGTAGGTGCACTATAGCATAGCCTAACCCTCTGTACTTTGGTCTATATTGATGCGGGACATAGACAGCCAGCTGATGACCAATCCATTAGTGCAATGGATGGCTGGAAGCATTTGTCTTTGCCTTTGCAATACCACAGAAGCAATGCATGGTCAATGTACAGCAATGACACACCTGTGTGAACAGCCAGGAGACCCCCCCATGTTATGTTACATAGTTACATAGTTAGTACGGTCGAAAAAAGACATATGTCCATCAAGTTCAACCAGGGAATTAAGGGGTAGGGGTGTGGCGCGATATTGGGGAAGGGATGAGATTTTATATTTCTTCATAAGCATTAATCTTATTTTGTCAATTAGGAACATTCAGCACCCACCCGCTATCAAGGCAGCTGCCTATCATGTCATGCCCTACCTGCACAGGTGTGCTGGCTACTCAAATGATCCAATTAAGGAGGCCATTTAGTCAGCAGCAGCAGAAGTCCTGTGCCTGGACGCTCCAACAGCGGCCAGACACAAGCAGAAGCAGCAGAAGCAGCAGCAGCACCACCTTTTGTTTTTTGGCTGCAGCAGCAGCAGCAGCAGCAGCAAGGCCCACAGGGCTGGCTAGCTGGCTAGCCAGCAAGCAGGTAGCAATGAAAGTAGGAATCTTTCTTTTTAACCCTGTAAGGGGGTGGTGCACTGTACCCGAAGATACTGCCATATCGGGTCAATGCATAGGGCGACGGAAGCAAGCTTCGAAATCGGCCCCCGTTCTCAAAAATCCATTTAATATATGGTCCCCAGATAGGGGACGTATCAGATATTAAACTGATAAGAACAGATACTACACTTGATCTTAGCCAAAAGGCCGAGAAGCGATAACCGTGAAAGGGGCGGGCCCAACAAGGTCCCCTTCATGGGCACTATCACTGCTTGCTGTCAGGGAGGCTGCCAGACAATTTTCCATGCACACTCTGGGCTGGGGGGCAGTCAACCACCAGTACACACAGCAGAACCTAAACCCATACCATTATTGCTAAGCAGCAAGACAGGGGCCCATTGCACTCCCACGGGGCCTTTTTAAATGCAATCCATAACCCGGATTTGCCAGGAACCCTTCTTACTCCTCCTACTTGCATGTGACACTGGGCTTAGGATCTGCATAGGAAACACACACACAAGCACACACCTACCTTTGTTGCCTGCAGATGCCTCCTTGGCTGTCCCCAAACGGTATCAAACCAACACCCACGGGAAGCTGTAAGCATAGAGGACATGCCTGCACCCCATTGGACTTACCTGTGTGGGTTAAATCCGGGTTATTTGACAACCTATGGCGGTGATGGTTCTGCTCAGGCAGAGCAGTGCTGATGCTCCTCATAAAGCTGTCGCTGCTGTGAAGGTTCTAGGTGACATCACAATCCCTATGGTTACATACACAACAAAGCTGGGTTGTTGTTGTTTACACTCTGCAAGGCCTGTGGAAGTGAGTGACATCATAGCACTGTAGTTCTGAGGGTTCTAGATGGATGCAACAATCTCCTGTTGCTTCTATGAAGGCCATAATAGACGACATCACCAAACAGCTCCATAGTCACATACACAGCAAAGGAGAGATGTTGTTTACACCTAGTGATGTCAGTGGTATTGAGTGACATCACAGCACAGTGCTAAGGCTCCTGGGCCTGGACACAGCAGCGGCTGCAATATCTCAACGGAGAATACGTTTATATATATGTGTGTGTGTGCGCGTATATATATATATATATATATATATATATATATATATATATATTTCTCCGCCGAAATCACTTTTAAACCCATTTCCACCTTTTTTTCCCTTCTCTTCCTCTTACTTTTTTTTCACGTTTTTTTACGTTTTTCTCCTTTTCGCCTCTTTTCTGGGCGTATTATTCTTCTTTTTCTTCTTTTTTTTTGTCTAATGCATACCCCATCAGTGCAGCAATGCTTATTCAATACCGCCAGCAGATGGAGACACTGGGGGATAATTTTCTAAGGATTTATACTGATTTTTCCTGTCTGAATTTGTCGCACAGAAAGTTGCAGGCCAAATATGTGTGACATTTCTGCGACTTTAGCTTCTAGAGCATTTTTACAACATTATACATAGGTGCTGAATACATAAAAAGCGACTGTTCAGCGACAGACAAGTCGCATCGGCTGAAAGTAGGCCAGAATGTCAGTCCATGTTGGAGCAGGTTTAGATACAGTCTAAAGCATAGATCTCAAAGTCTGTGCACAGAATTTAGCAAGGGCCTCGCACCTTCTGATGCATCAGGTAGGTGCACTATAGCATAGCCTAACCCTCTGTACTTTGGTCTATATTGATGCGGGACATAGACAGCCAGCTGATGACCAATCCATTAGTGCAATGGATGGCTGGAAGCATTTGTCTTTGCCTTTGCAATACCACAGAAGCAATGCATGGTCAATGTACAGCAATGACACACCTGTGTGAACAGCCAGGAGACCCCCCCATGTTATGTTACATAGTTACATAGTTAGTACGGTCGAAAAAAGACATATGTCCATCAAGTTCAACCAGGGAATTAAGGGGTAGGGGTGTGGCGCGATATTGGGGAAGGGATGAGATTTTATATTTCTTCATAAGCATTAATCTTATTTTGTCAATTAGGAACATTCAGCACCCACCCGCTATCAAGGCAGCTGCCTATCATGTCATGCCCTACCTGCACAGGTGTGCTGGCTACTCAAATGATCCAATTAAGGAGGCCATTTAGTCAGCAGCAGCAGAAGTCCTGTGCCTGGACGCTCCAACAGCGGCCAGACACAAGCAGAAGCAGCAGAAGCAGCAGCAGCACCACCTTTTGTTTTTTGGCTGCAGCAGCAGCAGCAGCAGCAGCAAGGCCCACAGGGCTGGCTAGCTGGCTAGCCAGCAAGCAGGTAGCAATGAAAGTAGGAATCTTTCTTTTTAACCCTGTAAGGGGGTGGTGCACTGTACCCGAAGATACTGCCATATCGGGTCAATGCATAGGGCGACGGAAGCAAGCTTCGAAATCGGCCCCCGTTCTCAAAAATCCATTTAATATATGGTCCCCAGATAGGGGACGTATCAGATATTAAACTGATAAGAACAGATACTACACTTGATCTTAGCCAAAAGGCCGAGAAGCGATAACCGTGAAAGGGGCGGGCCCAACAAGGTCCCCTTCATGGGCACTATCACTGCTTGCTGTCAGGGAGGCTGCCAGACAATTTTCCATGCACACTCTGGGCTGGGGGGCAGTCAACCACCAGTACACACAGCAGAACCTAAACCCATACCATTATTGCTAAGCAGCAAGACAGGGGCCCATTGCACTCCCACGGGGCCTTTTTAAATGCAATCCATAACCCGGATTTGCCAGGAACCCTTCTTACTCCTCCTACTTGCATGTGACACTGGGCTTAGGATCTGCATAGGAAAAACACACAAGCACACACCTACCTTTGTTGCCTGCAGATGCCTCCTTGGCTGTCCCCAAACGGTATCAAACCAACACCCACGGGAAGCTGTAAGCATAGAGGACATGCCTGCACCCCATTGGACTTACCTGTGTGGGTTAAATCCGGGTTATTTGACAACCTATGGCGGTGATGGTTCTGCTCAGGCAGAGCAGTGCTGATGCTTCTCATAAAGCTGTCGCTGCTGTGAAGGTTCTAGGTGACATCACAATCCCTATGGTTACATACACAACAAAGCTGGGTTGTTGTTGTTTACACTCTGCAAGGCCTGTGGAAGTGAGTGACATCATAGCACTGTAGTTCTGAGGGTTCTAGATGGATGCAACAATCTCCTGTTGCTTCTATGAAGGCCATAATAGACGACATCACCAAACAGCTCCATAGTCACATACACAGCAAAGGAGAGATGTTGTTTACACCTAGTGATGTCAGTGGTATTGAGTGACATCACAGCACAGTGCTAAGGCTCCTGGGCCTGGACACAGCAGCGGCTGCAATATCTCAACGGAGAATACGTTTATATATATGTGTGTGTGTGCGCGTATATATATATATATATATATATATATATATATATATATATATTTCTCCGCCGAAATCACTTTTAAACCCATTTCCACCTTTTTTTCCCTTCTCTTCCTCTTACTTTTTTTTCACGTTTTTTTATACGTTTTTCTCCTTTTCGCCTCTTTTCTGGGCGTATTATTCTTCTTTTTCTTCTTTTTTTTCGTCTAATGCATACCCCATCAGTGCAGCAATGCTTATTCAATACCGCCAGCAGATGGAGACACTGGGGGATAATTTTCTAAGGATTTATACTGATTTTTCCTGTCTGAATTTGTCGCACAGAAAGTTGCAGGCCAAATATGTGTGACATTTCTGCGACTTTAGCTTCTAGAGCATTTTTACAACATTATACATAGGTGCTGAATACATAAAAAGCGACTGTTCAGCGACAGACAAGTCGCATCGGCTGAAAGTAGGCCAGAATGTCAGTCCATGTTGGAGCAGGTTTAGATACAGTCTAAAGCATAGATCTCAAAGTCTGTGCACAGAATTTAGCAAGGGCCTCGCACCTTCTGATGCATCAGGTAGGTGCACTATAGCATAGCCTAACCCTCTGTACTTTGGTCTATATTGATGCGGGACATAGACAGCCAGCTGATGACCAATCCATTAGTGCAATGGATGGCTGGAAGCATTTGTCTTTGCCTTTGCAATACCACAGAAGCAATGCATGGTCAATGTACAGCAATGACACACCTGTGTGAACAGCCAGGAGACCCCCCCATGTTATGTTACATAGTTACATAGTTAGTACGGTCGAAAAAAGACATATGTCCATCAAGTTCAACCAGGGAATTAAGGGGTAGGGGTGTGGCGCGATATTGGGGAAGGGATGAGATTTTATATTTCTTCATAAGCATTAATCTTATTTTGTCAATTAGGAACATTCAGCACCCACCCGCTATCAAGGCAGCTGCCTATCATGTCATGCCCTACCTGCACAGGTGTGCTGGCTACTCAAATGATCCAATTAAGGAGGCCATTTAGTCAGCAGCAGCAGAAGTCCTGTGCCTGGACGCTCCAACAGCGGCCAGACACAAGCAGAAGCAGCAGAAGCAGCAGCAGCACCACCTTTTGTTTTTTGGCTGCAGCAGCAGCAGCAGCAGCAAGGCCCACAGGGCTGGCTAGCTGGCTAGCCAGCAAGCAGGTAGCAATGAAAGTAGGAATCTTTCTTTTTAACCCTGTAAGGGGGTGGTGCACTGTACCCGAAGATACTGCCATATCGGGTCAATGCATAGGGCGACGGAAGCAAGCTTCGAAATCGGCCCCCGTTCTCAAAAATCCATTTAATATATGGTCCCCAGATAGGGGACGTATCAGATATTAAACTGATAAGAACAGATACTACACTTGATCTTAGCCAAAAGGCCGAGAAGCGATAACCGTGAAAGGGGCGGGCCCAACAAGGTCCCCTTCATGGGCACTATCACTGCTTGCTGTCAGGGAGGCTGCCAGACAATTTTCCATGCACACTCTGGGCTGGGGGGCAGTCAACCACCAGTACACACAGCAGAACCTAAACCCATACCATTATTGCTAAGCAGCAAGACAGGGGCCCATTGCACTCCCACGGGGCCTTTTTAAATGCAATCCATAACCCGGATTTGCCAGGAACCCTTCTTACTCCTCCTACTTGCATGTGACACTGGGCTTAGGATCTGCATAGGAAACACACACACAAGCACACACCTACCTTTGTTGCCTGCAGATGCCTCCTTGGCTGTCCCCAAACGGTATCAAACCAACACCCACGGGAAGCTGTAAGCATAGAGGACATGCCTGCACCCCATTGGACTTACCTGTGTGGGTTAAATCCGGGTTATTTGACAACCTATGGCGGTGATGGTTCTGCTCAGGCAGAGCAGTGCTGATGCTCCTCATAAAGCTGTCGCTGCTGTGAAGGTTCTAGGTGACATCACAATCCCTATGGTTACATACACAACAAAGCTGGGTTGTTGTTGTTTACACTCTGCAAGGCCTGTGGAAGTGAGTGACATCATAGCACTGTAGTTCTGAGGGTTCTAGATGGATGCAACAATCTCCTGTTGCTTCTATGAAGGCCATAATAGACGACATCACCAAACAGCTCCATAGTCACATACACAGCAAAGGAGAGATGTTGTTTACACCTAGTGATGTCAGTGGTATTGAGTGACATCACAGCACAGTGCTAAGGCTCCTGGGCCTGGACACAGCAGCGGCTGCAATATCTCAACGGAGAATACGTTTATATATATGTGTGTGTGTGCGCGTATATATATATATATATATATATATATATATATATATATATATATATTTCTCCGCCGAAATCACTTTTAAACCCATTTCCACCTTTTTTTCCCTTCTCTTCCTCTTACTTTTTTTTCACGTTTTTTTACGTTTTTCTCCTTTTCGCCTCTTTTCTGGGCGTATTATTCTTCTTTTTCTTCTTTTTTTTCGTCTAATGCATACCCCATCAGTGCAGCAATGCTTATTCAATACCGCCAGCAGATGGAGACACTGGGGGATAATTTTCTAAGGATTTATACTGATTTTTCCTGTCTGAATTTGTCGCACAGAAAGTTGCAGGCCAAATATGTGTGACATTTCTGCGACTTTAGCTTCTAGAGCATTTTTACAACATTATACATAGGTGCTGAATACATAAAAAGCGACTGTTCAGCGACAGACAAGTCGCATCGGCTGAAAGTAGGCCAGAATGTCAGTCCATGTTGGAGCAGGTTTAGATACAGTCTAAAGCATAGATCTCAAAGTCTGTGCACAGAATTTAGCAAGGGCCTCGCACCTTCTGATGCATCAGGTAGGTGCACTATAGCATAGCCTAACCCTCTGTACTTTGGTCTATATTGATGCGGGACATAGACAGCCAGCTGATGACCAATCCATTAGTGCAATGGATGGCTGGAAGCATTTGTCTTTGCCTTTGCAATACCACAGAAGCAATGCATGGTCAATGTACAGCAATGACACACCTGTGTGAACAGCCAGGAGACCCCCCCATGTTATGTTACATAGTTACATAGTTAGTACGGTCGAAAAAAGACATATGTCCATCAAGTTCAACCAGGGAATTAAGGGGTAGGGGTGTGGCGCGATATTGGGGAAGGGATGAGATTTTATATTTCTTCATAAGCATTAATCTTATTTTGTCAATTAGGAACATTCAGCACCCACCCGCTATCAAGGCAGCTGCCTATCATGTCATGCCCTACCTGCACAGGTGTGCTGGCTACTCAAATGATCCAATTAAGGAGGCCATTTAGTCAGCAGCAGCAGAAGTCCTGTGCCTGGACGCTCCAACAGCGGCCAGACACAAGCAGAAGCAGCAGAAGCAGCAGCAGCACCACCTTTTGTTTTTTGGCTGCTGCAGCAGCAGCAGCAGCAGCAAGGCCCACAGGGCTGGCTAGCTGGCTAGCCAGCAAGCAGGTAGCAATGAAAGTAGGAATCTTTCTTTTTAACCCTGTAAGGGGGTGGTGCACTGTACCCGAAGATACTGCCATATCGGGTCAATGCATAGGGCGACGGAAGCAAGCTTCGAAATCGGCCCCCGTTCTCAAAAATCCATTTAATATATGGTCCCCAGATAGGGGACGTATCAGATATTAAACTGATAAGAACAGATTTTTTTTTTTTTTTTTTATCTAAAGCCGAGGAACGTGCTTTCGATTCACCCAAAGTGCAAGAAAAAGTGCAAACGTGTTACACTAAAAAAACGTGCACAAAGGATGCGGTCTATCGCAAGCCCTTCTCCGATAGGAGAGAGGCCCCCCAACAAACCTTACCCTTCGCCTCCGGACCAAAAGGTACCTGCGAGGTTCCAGGTTCGATGTCCCTTTTCGCCGAAGCTACTAGGGGACCACAAATGCTCCCGGCATCCCCCTTGGCGTTAGCCAAGGTATCTGCCCGCAGAGCCGATTACGGTAGGTACCCTGCAAAAGCAGGAGTACCCGGGGTGTTTGCAGGGAGGTGCGGAACCTAATGGCCACACACACCTCCCCTAGACCGCCAGGAGGGCTACCGCATCCTGACCAATCCTGTGAACACACAACACGCAAAAAGTGACACAGTGAGACAAAAAAGAAATAAATAAGTGAATGTGTGCAGATATACTGCCCGGACATCCGGCCGGATCTATAAAAATTTCTCTGATCCTAGCCAGAAGGCCGGGAATCAAGAGGTGAGTGCCACAAGGTGAAGAGATTATGGTGCCCGTGCTTCAACTCAGTGAGTCTATCCTCCCAGTGAGTTTCGGCACCTCGGGGTCACCACTCCCCGAGGCACAAAAGTACCTCGGCTCTAGACCCTCTCAGCCTCATGGCGAGACCCGGAGGGAACAGGTCACATCGGGGCAGCCGTCGAGCTGATTCCTCAGAACCAGCGCCGGAAAGCCCTGGTACACCTGCATCCTCCGTGCAGCACCCATCCCCACCAGCATGAAAAACTGATAAGAACAGATTTTTTTTTTTTTTTTTTTTTTTTTTTTTTTTCCTCAGTTACAGACTATTGTTTGGACGATCATCAGGTCACCTACCAAGACTCGTCACTTAAAACAATATCTGAAAAAACATCATGCGGAAAAAACTAACTAAGGGAACCGAGTGCCAAGAAAAAGTGACCAAACAACAAAACAAAAAAACATGTTAAAAACAATCACAGAAATTGGTCAAAAACTTACAGCTTTCTCCTTTACGTACTTCTTATAAATTTTTCCATCGTGTATGCATCCAGATTTTCTCCGCTTCTTCTTCACCAATTCTCTTTTTGTCCAGTAGAAAGATAGTAAAAATCCTTCCTAAAAACAATCTTTTCAATTCCCTCGGAGAAATAACAACATTTTTAAAAACAAGCAAATTGCGTGAGTCCCATAAAACCTCTTTAAAAACAGAAAAAAGAATCCAATTAGTACGTGTATCTTCCTTTTTACTAAGATCTTGACCAATAAAAACTTTCTCAAAAGAAAAACTGTTATATCCAGTGAGTTGGATTAAAAACTTCTTTAAAAACATAAAAAATTCTTTTGCATAAAAACAGTCCCAATAAAGGTGCACTAAGTCTTCTCTACCTCCACAACCCTCTCTTGGGCATCTGTCACTTATTCTCAAACCTCTTCCATTTAAAAAAGATCGGGTTGGGAGGCAGCCATGAAAGGACATCCAACTAACGTCTTTTTGTCTGTTTGATAGTCCAATAACTTTAAAAAACTTCCAAAGCTTCACAGACTGAGCATTAGTGCAGAATGGTACTTCATATAATCTCTCATTTTTCCTTATTTCTTGTTCTATTTTCTTTTTATCAGGTTCACCTAAAGAGCTCAAACCAAATTGATCATTGAAAGACCTGAGGAGCACATAGAAGGTAGGTATCACATGTGCTATGGGTCTCCTCAAATCCCTCTCACACCAGCCCCATTTGGAAAACAACCATCCTGCAAGGTATTTACTCATGTCTGCCGCCCTATTATTGCACTGTATGAATTTAAAAATTAAAAGAAAATAGTGCACCTTTAAAAACAGATCAATGTTTGGAAAGTTATATCCGCCCAAATTCATACTCTTCATCACTTCTTCTCTTCTCATTTTCTCCATCTTAGACCCCCAGAAGAACACAAAAAGCTTCCTTGTGACTCTCCTAGTCCATAACTTCCCTGGAGGAAGCACCATAGCCGTATACAAGAGAAGCGGTAGGATTACAGACTTAATGATAAGAACTTTCCCTTTAAGTGACAAGTTCCTTAACCTCCAGAAGGATAGCTTCTTCTCAATTTTACTGTCCAAAGTCTCATAACTTTTCTTTCCTTTGAGGTCTTTATCAAATATCACTCCTAGCACTTCAATGTCTTCTTTTTCCTTAACACCATCCACTACTATATTCTCTTGGTTCCCAAAACTGCATAATTGGCACTTCCCCCAGTTCACATTCATCCCAGCCACACAACAAAAAATCCTCACATGCAAATTTACTCTGTTGAGATCTGCTTGGGATGTACAAGTAAAAACCACATCGTCCATATAACTTAAAACCTTTAACTTACTACCATCACTACCTGGAATAAAAACACCACTCACACATTTATCTTTCTGCACATTCTTCAACAGGCCCTCTATAACGCATATAAACAGAATTGGGGAGAGTGGGCATCCCTGTCTGACTCCAGACAAGACATTAAAAGCAGGCCCCACATGCCCATTTACTAAAATCTGACTTGTCACCCCATGATAAAAACTCATAATAACAGATAATAACTTTTCTGGAATACCTAAGTGTTTTAAAGCAATGAACATAAAATCATGTGCAACCTTATCATAAGCCTTTTCGAAATCTATGGACTCAACAAACAGTGCATTCTTGTTAAAGTTACTGTAATAAATAGAGTCTCTTAAAAGCAATAAATTATCTGTTATTTTTCTTTTCGGTACTGCACAAACTTGGTATTCTCCCACAAGGTGGTCCACTACATCACTCAGTCTATTAGCCACAATCTTAGCAATTATCTTGTAGTCACAATTTAATAAAGTTATAGGTCTCCAATTTTTAAGATCTCTGCCATCACCTTTTTTATGAATTAATGTTATGACCCCTTTCTTCATAGATTCAGCTAAAACACCTGAGTTAAAAACATATTGCACCACCCGTGTAAACTCTTTACTTAAAATATTCCAGAACGCGGAATAAAACTCAGCGGGGAGACCATCACAGCCTGGTGTCTTCCCTTTGGCCATCTTATCCAGGGCCTGCTTGATCTCCCCTTCACTAACATCATCAATCAAAAAATCTACTTTTTCAACAGGAACATTATTCTCCAAAATATTACAATAATCATTCATCTCCGTCTCACTGGCTCTGCTCTTATTACCAAAGAGTGTCTCATAAAATCTGCCAATCTCCTTCACCATCTCCTCTCCAAAAACTTCCCCCGTAGGGGTAAAAACAGATTTAAAAACACCTTTAGCATTAAAACATTTTTTAAAGAAATACCGTGTACACTGCTCATTTTCTTCTAGGTGCTGCACTTTAGACTTATATACAATATTCCTTCCCTTTTCCAACAACCTTTTTTTCATCTCCCCCTTCACCTTAACAATCTCATCCTCCACCTCCACACCAACACGTTTAAACTTATAGAGAGTCTCTAACCGGGATACAAGCCTTTCATCACTCCTCCTCTTCTCTTGTGCTCTCTTTATGCAAAACATCTTAAAGAAATTAGAAAACTCTCCTTTAGCCCATTCCCACCACACTAAGACATTACTAAAATCAGGTTGTTTAGAAACACAGGATAAAAACACATGATTAAAACCAGCCATTACTTCCTCATCTTCCAATAGACTTACATTTAATTTCCAGAGCCCCCTCCCAAAATGAAGGGACTCTGTGACACTTATCTCAGCCGACACCATCTTGTGGTCTGAGAAAGTTGACATCATTTGATTGCACCGGACCACCTTAATCCCATCAGAGACCAGGATGTAATCGATCCGGGATTTACAGCGGCCACTATCTGATATGTACGTATATCTTTCATCAGTGCTAACCATCAGTCCAACATCAGTAAAATGCAAGTCTTGAATAATTTGATTTAAAACATTGGAAGTAATATCAGTTCTAACCTCAGCAGAGCTCTCACGATCATTGACGGATCTAATGCAGTTAAAATCGCCAACAATAATAGTATCTTCACGACCAGGGATAAAAAACTTAAGGGACTCTAAAAAAGACAAACGTGCTTGTTTTTCTGCTGGAGCATACACATTAAAAATTCTCATCCTCTGGCCCAAAACCTCAAAAATTAAAACCATACAACGACCAGGTACTAAAGTTTGGCAATTTAAAACTTTAATGTCCCTGTTTCGCAATAAAATCCCAACACCTTCATTTTTGTTTTCTGCACATGTGGACCAGAAGGACTGCCCACACTTCCACTCATTTGCATAAGGTGCTGACTTTATTGCACACTCCTGTAAACATATCACATCACTTCTAACATTCTCAAGAATATCAAAAATTGCAGCTCTCCTAATTTCAGACTCAATACTTCTTACATTAATAGTTGTTACAACCAAAGTCATAATAACTAGGAAAAGAAAACCAAATGCTTTAAAATCCATCTTAACTTAGAAATTAACATTTTGGCCTTCAACTTTCCTATGTAAACTTGCAAAACAATCAGGCGACCCTATGTTAGAGTCCCTGTCTATTTCATTATCACTACCAAGAACAAGGGCTTCCTGATCCTCAGACCAGCTCCCTGTCTTACACCTTTTATTCACAACCTGCACATCCTCATCTTCCTCCTCCTCTTCTTCCTTACTGCGAGAAACTCTCTGACCAGGTGTTAGAGATCTCTGAGATGACCCAACAACTTCCATTCCCTCCTCCTCCCCCACAATTGGGTTTGGACATTCAATATCATCCATAGCCTCTTCACTAGAAAGAACATCACCATACACTGTCTCAATTTTCTCCACCACTTTCACTTTTTTTGCTTTTTTCTTTTTCACCAAGGTAAATTCACCTCCCACACCTGTCTCCTCACCAGTCACAGCAGTGGAAACACCCTCCTCCCCTGACCTCTCCTGAGTGCTAATGTGCTCCACTATCACAGAACTTTCCTCAGCCACCTGTGCCACATTAACACTCACACTCACACTCTCACCAACTCCAGGAACAAACCTCCCTCCCCCTTTTTCTCTTTGTTCTCCTCTATTCCCAGCTGCATCAGCATAACTTCTCTTCTTTTTATACCACATATAACAGCCTCTTGCCAAATGTTCCTCACTTCCACAGATATCACATGTCTTCTTCTCTGTACAAATACTTGCTTCATGACCAGTTTTCCCACAATTTCTGCAACATTCTCCTTTCTCAGGGCAATAATCCTGCACATGGCCATAGGCATGGCACTTTCTACAATATTGCAACTGGCCTTCATAAAAGCAGAAACCTCTCTCTCCTCCGATAGAAAACACCTGTGGTATGCTCTTCCTTCCATCTTGCATTCCTTCATCTTTTTTAAATTTTACAATAAACTTTCTCTTACAATTAAAGTACCCAAACTTGTTCTTAAGTCTTCCTATAAATTTCACTTCCTCGCAATACCGGAACAAAAAGTTTGTAACCATTTCATCAGAAACCTTAGGATTATACATGTGGACAATTACTACCTTTGTTGTATTCATAAATAACGGTTCCACTTTAATCTTCTTCATTATAGCAGGCTCACTTTTCCTCTTCATTTCTTCAAGATCCATATAGACTCTCTGGCAAATCTCAGAACCACAAAAAGTAATATCATAAATTCCTTGCCTAGGAAAATCCTGTATAGCCAATACATTCCATACCTGTAGGTAATCAAGCTTGCGAAGAATCTCCACAACGATTTGGTCAAGTCCGATCGTCCCCCGGTGCTCGCCAGGAACGTAGATCCGCACCGTGTCCTCAAGTCCACGCGCCTTCTCGCTCATTTTTGCAGGTAAAACCCACGATCGCAGCTCAGCAACAATCCAGGGCCCCCCGTAAAGAGGGCCCCGATCACCACTCCTTTCAACCCAAACCACGCACAGAAATCCACACGTGATCTTAGCCAAAAGGCCGAGAAGCGATAACCGTGAAAGGGGCGGGCCCAACAAGGTCCCCTTCATGGGCACTATCACTGCTTGCTGTCAGGGAGGCTGCCAGACAATTTTCCATGCACACTCTGGGCTGGGGGGCAGTCAACCACCAGTACACACAGCAGAACCTAAACCCATACCATTATTGCTAAGCAGCAAGACAGGGGCCCATTGCACTCCCACGGGGCCTTTTTAAATGCAATCCATAACCCGGATTTGCCAGGAACCCTTCTTACTCCTCCTACTTGCATGTGACACTGGGCTTAGGATCTGCATAGGAAACACACACACACAAGCACACACCTACCTTTGTTGCCTGCAGATGCCTCCTTGGCTGTCCCCAAACGGTATCAAACCAACACCCACGGGAAGCTGTAAGCATAGAGGACATGCCTGCACCCCATTGGACTTACCTGTGTGGGTTAAATCCGGGTTATTTGACAACCTATGGCGGTGATGGTTCTGCTCAGGCAGAGCAGTGCTGATGCTCCTCATAAAGCTGTCGCTGCTGTGAAGGTTCTAGGTGACATCACAATCCCTATGGTTACATACACAACAAAGCTGGGTTGTTGTTGTTTACACTCTGCAAGGCCTGTGGAAGTGAGTGACATCATAGCACTGTAGTTCTGAGGGTTCTAGATGGATGCAACAATCTCCTGTTGCTTCTATGAAGGCCATAATAGACGACATCACCAAACAGCTCCATAGTCACATACACAGCAAAGGAGAGATGTTGTTTACACCTAGTGATGTCAGTGGTATTGAGTGACATCACAGCACAGTGCTAAGGCTCCTGGGCCTGGACACAGCAGCGGCTGCAATATCTCAACGGAGAATACGTTTATATATATGTGTGTGTGTGCGCGTATATATATATATATATATATATATATATATATATATATATATATTTCTCCGCCGAAATCACTTTTAAACCCATTTCCACCTTTTTTTCCCTTCTCTTCCTCTTACTTTTTTTTCACGTTTTTTTACGTTTTTCTCCTTTTCGCCTCTTTTCTGGGCGTATTATTCTTCTTTTTCTTCGTCTAATGCATACCCCATCAGTGCAGCAATGCTTATTCAATACCGCCAGCAGATGGAGACACTGGGGGATAATTTTCTAAGGATTTATACTGATTTTTCCTGTCTGAATTTGTCGCACAGAAAGTTGCAGGCCAAATATGTGTGACATTTCTGCGACTTTAGCTTCTAGAGCATTTTTACAACATTATACATAGGTGCTGAATACATAAAAAGCGACTGTTCAGCGACAGACAAGTCGCATCGGCTGAAAGTAGGCCAGAATGTCAGTCCATGTTGGAGCAGGTTTAGATACAGTCTAAAGCATAGATCTCAAAGTCTGTGCACAGAATTTAGCAAGGGCCTCGCACCTTCTGATGCATCAGGTAGGTGCACTATAGCATAGCCTAACCCTCTGTACTTTGGTCTATATTGATGCGGGACATAGACAGCCAGCTGATGACCAATCCATTAGTGCAATGGATGGCTGGAAGCATTTGTCTTTGCCTTTGCAATACCACAGAAGCAATGCATGGTCAATGTACAGCAATGACACACCTGTGTGAACAGCCAGGAGACCCCCCCATGTTATGTTACATAGTTACATAGTTAGTACGGTCGAAAAAAGACATATGTCCATCAAGTTCAACCAGGGAATTAAGGGGTAGGGGTGTGGCGCGATATTGGGGAAGGGATGAGATTTTATATTTCTTCATAAGCATTAATCTTATTTTGTCAATTAGGAACATTCAGCACCCACCCGCTATCAAGGCAGCTGCCTATCATGTCATGCCCTACCTGCACAGGTGTGCTGGCTACTCAAATGATCCAATTAAGGAGGCCATTTAGTCAGCAGCAGCAGAAGTCCTGTGCCTGGACGCTCCAACAGCGGCCAGACACAAGCAGAAGCAGCAGAAGCAGCAGCAGCACCACCTTTTGTTTTTTGGCTGCAGCAGCAGCAGCAGCAGCAAGGCCCACAGGGCTGGCTAGCTGGCTAGCCAGCAAGCAGGTAGCAATGAAAGTAGGAATCTTTCTTTTTAACCCTGTAAGGGGGTGGTGCACTGTACCCGAAGATACTGCCATATCGGGTCAATGCATAGGGCGACGGAAGCAAGCTTCGAAATCGGCCCCCGTTCTCAAAAATCCATTTAATATATGGTCCCCAGATAGGGGACGTATCAGATATTAAACTGATAAGAACAGATACTACACTTGATCTTAGCCAAAAGGCCGAGAAGCGATAACCGTGAAAGGGGCGGGCCCAACAAGGTCCCCTTCATGGGCACTATCACTGCTTGCTGTCAGGGAGGCTGCCAGACAATTTTCCATGCACACTCTGGGCTGGGGGGCAGTCAACCACCAGTACACACAGCAGAACCTAAACCCATACCATTATTGCTAAGCAGCAAGACAGGGGCCCATTGCACTCCCACGGGGCCTTTTTAAATGCAATCCATAACCCGGATTTGCCAGGAACCCTTCTTACTCCTCCTACTTGCATGTGACACTGGGCTTAGGATCTGCATAGGAAACACACACACAAGCACACACCTACCTTTGTTGCCTGCAGATGCCTCCTTGGCTGTCCCCAAACGGTATCAAACCAACACCCACGGGAAGCTGTAAGCATAGAGGACATGCCTGCACCCCATTGGACTTACCTGTGTGGGTTAAATCCGGGTTATTTGACAACCTATGGCGGTGATGGTTCTGCTCAGGCAGAGCAGTGCTGATGCTCCTCATAAAGCTGTCGCTGCTGTGAAGGTTCTAGGTGACATCACAATCCCTATGGTTACATACACAACAAAGCTGGGTTGTTGTTGTTTACACTCTGCAAGGCCTGTGGAAGTGAGTGACATCATAGCACTGTAGTTCTGAGGGTTCTAGATGGATGCAACAATCTCCTGTTGCTTCTATGAAGGCCATAATAGACGACATCACCAAACAGCTCCATAGTCACATACACAGCAAAGGAGAGATGTTGTTTACACCTAGTGATGTCAGTGGTATTGAGTGACATCACAGCACAGTGCTAAGGCTCCTGGGCCTGGACACAGCAGCGGCTGCAATATCTCAACGGAGAATACGTTTATATATATGTGTGTGTGTGCGCGTATATATATATATATATATATATATATATATATATATATATATTTCTCCGCCGAAATCACTTTTAAACCCATTTCCACCTTTTTTTCCCTTCTCTTCCTCTTACTTTTTTTTCACGTTTTTTTACGTTTTTCTCCTTTTCGCCTCTTTTCTGGGCGTATTATTCTTTTTCTTCTTTTTTTTCGTCTAATGCATACCCCATCAGTGCAGCAATGCTTATTCAATACCGCCAGCAGATGGAGACACTGGGGGATAATTTTCTAAGGATTTATACTGATTTTTCCTGTCTGAATTTGTCGCACAGAAAGTTGCAGGCCAAATATGTGTGACATTTCTGCGACTTTAGCTTCTAGAGCATTTTTACAACATTATACATAGGTGCTGAATACATAAAAAGCGACTGTTCAGCGACAGACAAGTCGCATCGGCTGAAAGTAGGCCAGAATGTCAGTCCATGTTGGAGCAGGTTTAGATACAGTCTAAAGCATAGATCTCAAAGTCTGTGCACAGAATTTAGCAAGGGCCTCGCACCTTCTGATGCATCAGGTAGGTGCACTATAGCATAGCCTAACCCTCTGTACTTTGGTCTATATTGATGCGGGACATAGACAGCCAGCTGATGACCAATCCATTAGTGCAATGGATGGCTGGAAGCATTTGTCTTTGCCTTTGCAATACCACAGAAGCAATGCATGGTCAATGTACAGCAATGACACACCTGTGTGAACAGCCAGGAGACCCCCCCATGTTATGTTACATAGTTACATAGTTAGTACGGTCGAAAAAAGACATATGTCCATCAAGTTCAACCAGGGAATTAAGGGGTAGGGGTGTGGCGCGATATTGGGGAAGGGATGAGATTTTATATTTCTTCATAAGCATTAATCTTATTTTGTCAATTAGGAACATTCAGCACCCACCCGCTATCAAGGCAGCTGCCTATCATGTCATGCCCTACCTGCACAGGTGTGCTGGCTACTCAAATGATCCAATTAAGGAGGCCATTTAGTCAGCAGCAGCAGAAGTCCTGTGCCTGGACGCTCCAACAGCGGCCAGACACAAGCAGAAGCAGCAGAAGCAGCAGCAGCACCACCTTTTGTTTTTTGGCTGCAGCAGCAGCAGCAGCAGCAAGGCCCACAGGGCTGGCTAGCTGGCTAGCCAGCAAGCAGGTAGCAATGAAAGTAGGAATCTTTCTTTTTAACCCTGTAAGGGGGTGGTGCACTGTACCCGAAGATACTGCCATATCGGGTCAATGCATAGGGCGACGGAAGCAAGCTTCGAAATCGGCCCCCGTTCTCAAAAATCCATTTAATATATGGTCCCCAGATAGGGGACGTATCAGATATTAAACTGATAAGAACAGATACTACACTTGATCTTAGCCAAAAGGCCGAGAAGCGATAACCGTGAAAGGGGCGGGCCCAACAAGGTCCCCTTCATGGGCACTATCACTGCTTGCTGTCAGGGAGGCTGCCAGACAATTTTCCATGCACACTCTGGGCTGGGGGGCAGTCAACCACCAGTACACACAGCAGAACCTAAACCCATACCATTATTGCTAAGCAGCAAGACAGGGGCCCATTGCACTCCCACGGGGCCTTTTTAAATGCAATCCATAACCCGGATTTGCCAGGAACCCTTCTTACTCCTCCTACTTGCATGTGACACTGGGCTTAGGATCTGCATAGGAAACACACACACAAGCACACACCTACCTTTGTTGCCTGCAGATGCCTCCTTGGCTGTCCCCAAACGGTATCAAACCAACACCCACGGGAAGCTGTAAGCATAGAGGACATGCCTGCACCCCATTGGACTTACCTGTGTGGGTTAAATCCGGGTTATTTGACAACCTATGGCGGTGATGGTTCTGCTCAGGCAGAGCAGTGCTGATGCTCCTCATAAAGCTGTCGCTGCTGTGAAGGTTCTAGGTGACATCACAATCCCTATGGTTACATACACAACAAAGCTGGGTTGTTGTTGTTTACACTCTGCAAGGCCTGTGGAAGTGAGTGACATCATAGCACTGTAGTTCTGAGGGTTCTAGATGGATGCAACAATCTCCTGTTGCTTCTATGAAGGCCATAATAGACGACATCACCAAACAGCTCCATAGTCACATACACAGCAAAGGAGAGATGTTGTTTACACCTAGTGATGTCAGTGGTATTGAGTGACATCACAGCACAGTGCTAAGGCTCCTGGGCCTGGACACAGCAGCGGCTGCAATATCTCAACGGAGAATACGTTTATATATATGTGTGTGTGTGCGCGTATATATATATATATATATATATATATATATATATATATATATTTCTCCGCCGAAATCACTTTTAAACCCATTTCCACCTTTTTTTCCCTTCTCTTCCTCTTACTTTTTTTTCACGTTTTTTTACGTTTTTCTCCTTTTCGCCTCTTTTCTGGGCGTATTATTCTTCTTTTTCTTCTTTTTTTTCGTCTAATGCATACCCCATCAGTGCAGCAATGCTTATTCAATACCGCCAGCAGATGGAGACACTGGGGGATAATTTTCTAAGGATTTATACTGATTTTTCCTGTCTGAATTTGTCGCACAGAAAGTTGCAGGCCAAATATGTGTGACATTTCTGCGACTTTAGCTTCTAGAGCATTTTTACAACATTATACATAGGTGCTGAATACATAAAAAGCGACTGTTCAGCGACAGACAAGTCGCATCGGCTGAAAGTAGGCCAGAATGTCAGTCCATGTTGGAGCAGGTTTAGATACAGTCTAAAGCATAGATCTCAAAGTCTGTGCACAGAATTTAGCAAGGGCCTCGCACCTTCTGATGCATCAGGTAGGTGCACTATAGCATAGCCTAACCCTCTGTACTTTGGTCTATATTGATGCGGGACATAGACAGCCAGCTGATGACCAATCCATTAGTGCAATGGATGGCTGGAAGCATTTGTCTTTGCCTTTGCAATACCACAGAAGCAATGCATGGTCAATGTACAGCAATGACACACCTGTGTGAACAGCCAGGAGACCCCCCCCCCCCCCCCCCCCATGTTATGTTACATAGTTACATAGTTAGTACGGTCGAAAAAAGACATATGTCCATCAAGTTCAACCAGAGAATTAAGGGGTAGGGGTGTGGCGCGATATTGGGGAAGGGATGAGATTTTATATTTCTTCATAAGCATTAATCTTATTTTGTCAATTAGGAACATTCAGCACCCACCCGCTATCAAGGCAGCTGCCTATCATGTCATGCCCTACCTGCACAGGTGTGCTGGCTACTCAAATGATCCAATTAAGGAGGCCATTTAGTCAGCAGCAGCAGAAGTCCTGTGCCTGGACGCTCCAACAGCGGCCAGACACAAGCAGAAGCAGCAGAAGCAGCAGCAGCACCACCTTTTGTTTTTTGGCTGCAGCAGCAGCAGCAGCAGCAAGGCCCACAGGGCTGGCTAGCTGGCTAGCCAGCAAGCAGGTAGCAATGAAAGTAGGAATCTTTCTTTTTAACCCTGTAAGGGGGTGGTGCACTGTACCCGAAGATACTGCCATATCGGGTCAATGCATAGGGCGACGGAAGCAAGCTTCGAAATCGGCCCCCGTTCTCAAAAATCCATTTAATATATGGTCCCCAGATAGGGGACGTATCAGATATTAAACTGATAAGAACAGATACTACACTTGATCTTAGCCAAAAGGCCGAGAAGCGATAACCGTGAAAGGGGCGGGCCCAACAAGGTCCCCTTCATGGGCACTATCACTGCTTGCTGTCAGGGAGGCTGCCAGACAATTTTCCATGCACACTCTGGGCTGGGGGGCAGTCAACCACCAGTACACACAGCAGAACCTAAACCCATACCATTATTGCTAAGCAGCAAGACAGGGGCCCATTGCACTCCCACGGGGCCTTTTTAAATGCAATCCATAACCCAGATTTGCCAGGAACCCTTCTTACTCCTCCTACTTGCATGTGACACTGGGCTTAGGATCTGCATAGGAAACACACACACAAGCACACACCTACCTTTGTTGCCTGCAGATGCCTCCTTGGCTGTCCCCAAACGGTATCAAACCAACACCCACGGGAAGCTGTAAGCATAGAGGACATGCCTGCACCCCATTGGACTTACCTGTGTGGGTTAAATCCGGGTTATTTGACAACCTATGGCGGTGATGGTTCTGCTCAGGCAGAGCAGTGCTGATGCTCCTCATAAAGCTGTCGCTGCTGTGAAGGTTCTAGGTGACATCACAATCCCTATGGTTACATACACAACAAAGCTGGGTTGTTGTTGTTTACACTCTGCAAGGCCTGTGGAAGTGAGTGACATCATAGCACTGTAGTTCTGAGGGTTCTAGATGGATGCAACAATCTCCTGTTGCTTCTATGAAGGCCATAATAGACGACATCACCAAACAGCTCCATAGTCACATACACAGCAAAGGAGAGATGTTGTTTACACCTAGTGATGTCAGTGGTATTGAGTGACATCACAGCACAGTGCTAAGGCTCCTGGGCCTGGACACAGCAGCGGCTGCAATATCTCAACGGAGAATACGTTTATATATATGTGTGTGTGTGCGCGTATATATATATATATATATATATATATATATATATATATATATATATATTTCTCCGCCGAAATCACTTTTAAACCCATTTCCACCTTTTTTTCCCTTCTCTTCCTCTTACTTTTTTTCCACGTTTTTTTACGTTTTTCTCCTTTTCGCCTCTTTTCTGGGCGTATTATTCTTCTTTTTCTTCTTTTTTTTCGTCTAATGCATACCCCATCAGTGCAGCAATGCTTATTCAATACCGCCAGCAGATGGAGACACTGGGGGATAATTTTCTAAGGATTTATACTGATTTTTCCTGTCTGAATTTGTCGCACAGAAAGTTGCAGGCCAAATATGTGTGACATTTCTGCGACTTTAGCTTCTAGAGCATTTTTACAACATTATACATAGGTGCTGAATACATAAAAAGCGACTGTTCAGCGACAGACAAGTCGCATCGGCTGAAAGTAGGCCAGAATGTCAGTCCATGTTGGAGCAGGTTTAGATACAGTCTAAAGCATAGATCTCAAAGTCTGTGCACAGAATTTAGCAAGGGCCTCGCACCTTCTGATGCATCAGGTAGGTGCACTATAGCATAGCCTAACCCTCTGTACTTTGGTCTATATTGATGCGGGACATAGACAGCCAGCTGATGACCAATCCATTAGTGCAATGGATGGCTGGAAGCATTTGTCTTTGCCTTTGCAATACCACAGAAGCAATGCATGGTCAATGTACAGCAATGACACACCTGTGTGAACAGCCAGGAGACCCCCCCATGTTATGTTACATAGTTACATAGTTAGTACGGTCGAAAAAAGACATATGTCCATCAAGTTCAACCAGGGAATTAAGGGGTAGGGGTGTGGCGCGATATTGGGGAAGGGATGAGATTTTATATTTCTTCATAAGCATTAATCTTATTTTGTCAATTAGGAACATTCAGCACCCACCCGCTATCAAGGCAGCTGCCTATCATGTCATGCCCTACCTGCACAGGTGTGCTGGCTACTCAAATGATCCAATTAAGGAGGCCATTTAGTCAGCAGCAGCAGAAGTCCTGTGCCTGGACGCTCCAACAGCGGCCAGACACAAGCAGAAGCAGCAGAAGCAGCAGCAGCACCACCTTTTGTTTTTTGGCTGCAGCAGCAGCAGCAGCAGCAAGGCCCACAGGGCTGGCTAGCTGGCTAGCCAGCAAGCAGGTAGCAATGAAAGTAGGAATCTTTCTTTTTAACCCTGTAAGGGGGTGGTGCACTGTACCCGAAGATACTGCCATATCGGGTCAATGCATAGGGCGACGGAAGCAAGCTTCGAAATCGGCCCCCGTTCTCAAAAATCCATTTAATATATGGTCCCCAGATAGGGGACGTATCAGATATTAAACTGATAAGAACAGATAAGGTTTCAACAAAATTTAATTGAATAATTAAGAAACCATACAAAATTTAAAATGCAAAATAATAAAAGGTTCACAAAAGTTTTAAAATACAAATAATAAAACCAGTAATAAAAGGAGAAAAAATAAAAATGGCAGGATAAAACATTATACAAATATCATAAAAACTGATTATACTGTTATTTCGTTCCATAGAGGCAGACACCACATGGATGCTGCCTCGCTGGCCCCCAACTGTTTCTTGTCTCTTAGGTAATAGATGTACATCTCACTCAGGGCCAGCTTTATACAGTTTTTAACATCAATAAAATCATGTTTAAAAAGTAAGATGTTCCTAACTTTCCAGATGGCATTTTTAAAACAATTAATAATCATCCAGCAGATCATCTGCTGTTTAAAATTGGGGCAGTTAAAAAGACCGTAAAAGACACATTCGTGATTAAAATCTTTTAGGCCGCAGGCCCACTTCAAAAGTGGGCCTACCTTCCTCCAAAGCTCCCGTGCAAAAGGGCAGTTCCAAAATATGTGCAGCACCGTTTCGTCCACTCCGCAGCCATCTCTCGGGCACTTGGCTCTCGCCACCAGTCCTCGCCTGTGCTGGAACTCACGAGTAGGGAGGCACTGGTGGACGATTGCCCAGGCAAGATCCCTGTGTACATTCGCCAGAAACTTCCCGTACACGTTCCGCCATACCTTTTTGGATCTTGCCTGTGTGAAATTGGACACTGCCAGGGTAACCTCACTCCGCCTGAGGACCTTTGATACCTTTCTCTGGTCCCCCAGTATGTCAGGCTCCAAATCTTGGAGACCTAGGAGCCTGACTGTCTTTTCCAACACCACATAATGTTTTGGGGGACACAGAAGCACCGGAGCGTTCAGAGGGATGCGCAACCATCTTTTAAAAACCATGCCCGCAGCGTACCTTAAAAAGCAGCTAAAAATGCCATCGGATTTAATAATTTTAAAACAGAAACAGAAATACTTTATGTAAAAGAAAGTAAAAAGGTTAGGAACATCTTTCCCGCCATTATCTTTACTTTTGTACATAAAATCACGCTTTAATTTCTCCATTTTTGAACCCCATAAAAAGGTAAAAACAATTCTAGTTACTTTTTTAATGTATAAAATAGATGGAGGAAATACCATGGCAATGTATAGCATAATAGGGAGTAAAACCATCTTTATTATTAAAATCTTCCCCTCCATGGTAAGGTTTCTAAGATTCCACATTAAAATCTTCTTCTCCATCTTAGCTATAGCTGAATCCCAGTTAGGGCTCCCATCATTGACCTGGTTAAAAACAATACCTAAAACTTTAATTTGATCCTGTTGCATTGTGACTCCTGGGGTGATGGATGAATCCCAGGAGCCAATATAAAAACAGTCACATTTATCTGTGTTTAGCTTAAAACCAGAGACCTCGCAGAAATAGCTGGTGTTCCTCAATGCCCCCCTCATGGATGGAGAGTCCGGGCACAGTATGGTGACATCATCCATGTACCCCAACACCTTTAGATGGGTCCCTCCTCCACCAGGTATCGGTACGCCTCTTACTACCCAGTCTTTTCTGAGGAGGGCCATCAGTGGTTCGATTGCGCAAATAAAAAGGAGTGGGGACAGGGGGCAGCCCTGTTTGACACCTGATAAAAGAGGAACACCGCTGGTTAAAAAGCCATTAACAGAGACTTGACTAAAACAGGATCGGTATAAAAGCATGATTCGGCTTAAAATCGTTTCAGGCACTGCCATCTTTTTAAGAACTAACAACAGGTATTCATGGGAGACCCTATCAAAGGCTTTTTCAAAGTCTAAGGATAAAATTGCTACAGTTTGATTTCTATCCTTAAAATACCATAAAACATCTCTTAAAATATTTAGGGATTCAGCTATAGACCTTCCAGGTACCCCACAAACCTGATTTGGGTGAATTAATTTATGAATAAAAGGTTTAAAACGGACAGCTAATAACTTGGCTAAAACTTTATAATCGACATTAAAAAGTGTGATGGGGCGCCAATTTTTTAGCATATCCTTTTCACCTTTTTTAAAAAGTAATGATACAATCCCCCTCCTCCAGGAAGGGGGAAGTTCATTAACAATAAAAGTTTCTTTATACAATAAAACCATATCATCCTTTAAAATATCCCAAAAAGCTAAATAAAATTCGATGGGTAAACCATCTTCCCCAGGGGCCTTCCCACTAGAAAAACTTTTAAAAACAAATAAAAGTTCAACTAAGTTAAGATCACGGGATAAAACCTCCTGGTCTAAAACATCTAGCTTAAAATCAAGGGAATTAAGAACATGTTCTAAAAAGGATGGATTAAGATCTTTCTTATTAAAAAGAAGCTGGTAGAAGTTAAAAACTACATCTAACATGCCTTTTGGAGTGGATTCACCCTCAAGGTTTTGGATGATATCCCTCCTATTCATCACTTTTTTAAAAAAGAAACGGGAACATTTCTCGCCCTCCTCCAGGTGCTGCACATGTGAGTTAAAAATGATTTGTTTCCCTTTCTTTTCTATGGCATGTTTTATTTCAGTTTTAAGGTTTAAAATATCATTTTCTACATCCATACCAGCTTCTTTCAATTTAAAAAGTACATTTAAACGCATGTTAAGAACATAAAACCACTGTTTTTCCATTTTTGCCTTCTTCTTACCTGCTTTGATAAAAAAAAATCTGATTTTAGATTTGGTGCCCTCCCACCAGTGCAGCATAGGCTCGTGGGGTTTTCTTTGTGATTGCCAGCACTGGTACGTCCGCACAAACTCCTCTTTTATCTCAGGGTCCTCTAGGAGTGTGGTGTTTAATCTCCAGAGGCCCCTTTTTGCTTTTTGCTCCCCCTCTAGCTCCAGGCCCACCAAGAGGAGCTTATGATCAGAGAAGATATTCTGCTCGAGCGTGCATTTCAGGGGTTTAAAAGCTCTAGAGGAAAAAATAAAATCGATTCTGGAGCTCACTCTTCCATTGGACCATGTGGCGCCCGGGTCCTCCGGCAAGAGATCCTTCCAGCAATCTTTCAAATTAAAATCATCAATAAAATTTTTAAGCAGGTAAGAAGTGCGGTCTTTACGATTAATATCCCCACCCTGCCGGTGTTCCCCATCACGTATGCAGTTAAAATCACCTCCCACCAGCAGGGGAGAAGACCCAACACAAAACAGTGGTAAAATTTCAAATAGTTCTGCCCGATCCTGTTTATCAGGAGGGGCATACACATTTAAAACACGAATTAAAAGTCCATTAAAATATAGATGAATTAAAAGAGCTCTGCCAGGCACAATCTCAGTTACTGTATGAATAGAAAAGGACTGGCCTCGGCAGAGCAGCCCAACACCCACAGAACGACAGTCATTTGCACCGGACCATATGGATGGGCCCAGCTTCCAGTCTTCTTTTAAGTCTTTATAGTCCATTTTACTAGGGATTCCACATTCTTGTAGCAGGCAAAGGTCAAAGTCACATGTCTCTAGATAAGAAAATAAAGCAGCCCTGCGATCAGGGCTCTTTAAGGACCTCACATTGAGTGAGGCAATTTTTACAGGGATAGGCATAGTTTATGGAGAGTCAGTGCTTGGAGAATCAAAGTCAATAATAAGCTGCGTACCGTCATCCCCCGCCTGCGGGGTCATCAGCTCCTTGATGTTCTGAGGGTCGGAGCTTGAGATCGATGATGCCCCGACCCTGAGCTCGCTCTCGTCCGAACTACGGCACGCCGCTTTCCTTTGAATGTCTTCCTCTTCTTCTTCTCTTTGTCTTTTAAATGTCACACTGCTGTCCATATCCTCTGTGTTGCTCTCACTCGATGTAATCTCTGGCCCCCGGCTGATGGATCTGCGTCTTCTTTCATCATTTGACGACTGGAACTGCTGCACAGGGGCCTGTGAGGCCTCTTTTCCGGAACCTTTGCCGCTACCTTGGGAAGTTTTCATCGCTTGTTCCCCAGCAAGCGTTGCTGAGGACTGTTGCTCCAACTTCCCCATCGATCGACGATGGCCAGTTTTACCCACCGGGTCCACTGCTGGCGGGGCAGCAAACCCTGGTTTGGCGCCACTTGTCTTCTTGGCCCTGTCCTGTATAGGCGGAGTAACAGGACCGGGCTCAGACCTGGCCACCTGGCTCCCCTTCCGGCGGGCTTTCACCGGGGCCTCTTCGTCCGGAGCAGGGCGACCCTGGGCCAAGCCAGTACCTGGCTTATGCTGCAATTTTGGGTCCACCTTTGCCCCCACCGAGGCCCGTCGGCTGCCACCCGCCACAGGTGAGCCCCCTTCAGAAGTTTCGGCGGGCTCTTGAGCCAGGTAGGAAGTCGATCGACGTCTTTCAATTTCCCGGGCAGTAAACTCGATTACCCGCCCGGGCTTCGTGGAATCCCCATGGCCTCCCCCTAGCACTACCACCGGTGGGCCCCCCGATGGAGCACCAGAGGTCTTGGGCCTGGACCCATCAGTACCTGCCATCTGGGGTTTGGGCATCTTAAAAAAGGACGTCTTTTGTCCTGTCCCCTCTTTGGGTGGGCCCAGCCTTGACCCACCCATCGTAGTTTTTGCTTTATGGGGACAGGAATTAAAATCGTGATTTTCCTCTCCGCAGAGGTTGCACCTTATCGTATGGCTACATCTTGAGGCTATGTGACCTTCTTGGCCACACCTATTGCAGCGAATCACACGCTCCGCGCCGCAGGTCTCCTGGGTGTGGCCAAACCTCAAGCAATTTCGGCAATACATAGGCATTTGAGGATAGAACAGGAAGCCCCGAACTCTCCCGATGGCAAAATTTGGGGGCGGATGGCAAAGACCCCCAATACCACCGGGATCCTTACGGAGCTTGACCCAGAACTTCCTCTTGCCGTTCCAGAACCGCACGGAGTTCAAGATTTTGTTTGCGAATCGCACCTCTTCGCAGTATCGCCGAAGAAAAGTGGCTATATCCTCCGTGGTCACATGAGGGCTGTGCATAGCCACCACCAACGGTATATGTTCCTCACCATAGAGGAACTGGAACGAAAGACCGTCGAGTCGATCGTCCCTCTGGTCCGCACCAGACAAGGTTGCATAGATGTTATCGCAACACGCCGTGGCCGTGAAGGTGACGGTATACAGGCCACGGCTTTCCTGGTCATTTAGACACAGGATGTCCTCCCTATTGAGGCGGAAGTAGTCAAGAAGAATCACCTCCGCAATGAAGCGGAGGTTCTTCAACTGACGATGGCTCTCCGACACCTCTATGCGGATGGTATTTCGCATCGACATTTCCCCAGAGGGGAAAGCCCAGGAGAACGGCATCTTCCACACCCAGGGACTAAGCCCCTTCCCCAATAGCAGCAGGGGCTCGGAATCCCGCTATAAAAGCGGAACCCTTACCCAAGGCAGAGGTCGGGGGTACCCTAGGTGCTTCCGAAGCTACAGGTAACGCTCAACGTACCAAAAATGCCTTCTGAGACACAAGGTCCCAGAGACAGGGGGATCGCAACCCGTTGTCCGTGGACTAAGCCCGCTCCCCAATAGCAGCAAGGGGGTGAAGTCCCTCTGTAAGGAGAGACAATCCCCCAAGGCCGAGAAGCGGGGTACCACAGACACCTTCCGACCAGACCAAGTGAGCAGATACTACACTTGATCTTAGCCAAAAGGCCGAGAAGCGATAACCGTGAAAGGGGCGGGCCCAACAAGGTCCCCTTCATGGGCACTATCACTGCTTGCTGTCAGGGAGGCTGCCAGACAATTTTCCATGCACACTCTGGGCTGGGGGGCAGTCAACCACCAGTACACACAGCAGAACCTAAACCCATACCATTATTGCTAAGCAGCAAGACAGGGGCCCATTGCACTCCCACGGGGCCTTTTTAAATGCAATCCATAACCCGGATTTGCCAGGAACCCTTCTTACTCCTCCTACTTGCATGTGACACTGGGCTTAGGATCTGCATAGGAAACACACACACAAGCACACACCTACCTTTGTTGCCTGCAGATGCCTCCTTGGCTGTCCCCAAACGGTATCAAACCAACACCCACGGGAAGCTGTAAGCATAGAGGACATGCCTGCACCCCATTGGACTTACCTGTGTGGGTTAAATCCGGGTTATTTGACAACCTATGGCGGTGATGGTTCTGCTCAGGCAGAGCAGTGCTGATGCTCCTCATAAAGCTGTCGCTGCTGTGAAGGTTCTAGGTGACATCACAATCCCTATGGTTACATACACAACAAAGCTGGGTTGTTGTTGTTTACACTCTGCAAGGCCTGTGGAAGTGAGTGACATCATAGCACTGTAGTTCTGAGGGTTCTAGATGGATGCAACAATCTCCTGTTGCTTCTATGAAGGCCATAATAGACGACATCACCAAACAGCTCCATAGTCACATACACAGCAAAGGAGAGATGTTGTTTACACCTAGTGATGTCAGTGGTATTGAGTGACATCACAGCACAGTGCTAAGGCTCCTGGGCCTGGACACAGCAGCGGCTGCAATATCTCAACGGAGAATACGTTTATATATATGTGTGTGTGTGCGCGTATATATATATATATATATATATATATATATATATATATTTCTCCGCCGAAATCACTTTTAAACCCATTTCCACCTTTTTTTCCCTTCTCTTCCTCTTACTTTTTTTTCACGTTTTTTTACGTTTTTCTCCTTTTCGCCTCTTTTCTGGGCGTATTATTCTTCTTTTTCTTCTTTTTTTTCGTCTAATGCATACCCCATCAGTGCAGCAATGCTTATTCAATACCGCCAGCAGATGGAGACACTGGGGGATAATTTTCTAAGGATTTATACTGATTTTTCCTGTCTGAATTTGTCGCACAGAAAGTTGCAGGCCAAATATGTGTGACATTTCTGCGACTTTAGCTTCTAGAGCATTTTTACAACATTATACATAGGTGCTGAATACATAAAAAGCGACTGTTCAGCGACAGACAAGTCGCATCGGCTGAAAGTAGGCCAGAATGTCAGTCCATGTTGGAGCAGGTTTAGATACAGTCTAAAGCATAGATCTCAAAGTCTGTGCACAGAATTTAGCAAGGGCCTCGCACCTTCTGATGCATCAGGTAGGTGCACTATAGCATAGCCTAACCCTCTGTACTTTGGTCTATATTGATGCGGGACATAGACAGCCAGCTGATGACCAATCCATTAGTGCAATGGATGGCTGGAAGCATTTGTCTTTGCCTTTGCAATACCACAGAAGCAATGCATGGTCAATGTACAGCAATGACACACCTGTGTGAACAGCCAGGAGACCCCCCCATGTTATGTTACATAGTTACATAGTTAGTACGGTCGAAAAAAGACATATGTCCATCAAGTTCAACCAGGGAATTAAGGGGTAGGGGTGTGGCGCGATATTGGGGAAGGGATGAGATTTTATATTTCTTCATAAGCATTAATCTTATTTTGTCAATTAGGAACATTCAGCACCCACCCGCTATCAAGGCAGCTGCCTATCATGTCATGCCCTACCTGCACAGGTGTGCTGGCTACTCAAATGATCCAATTAAGGAGGCCATTTAGTCAGCAGCAGCAGAAGTCCTGTGCCTGGACGCTCCAACAGCGGCCAGACACAAGCAGAAGCAGCAGAAGCAGCAGCAGCACCACCTTTTGTTTTTTGGCTGCAGCAGCAGCAGCAGCAGCAAGGCCCACAGGGCTGGCTAGCTGGCTAGCCAGCAAGCAGGTAGCAATGAAAGTAGGAATCTTTCTTTTTAACCCTGTAAGGGGGTGGTGCACTGTACCCGAAGATACTGCCATATCGGGTCAATGCATAGGGCGACGGAAGCAAGCTTCGAAATTGGCCCCCGTTCTCAAAAATCCATTTAATATATGGTCCCCAGATAGGGGACGTATCAGATATTAAACTGATAAGAACAGATACTACACTTGATCTTAGCCAAAAGGCCGAGAAGCGATAACCGTGAAAGGGGCGGGCCCAACAAGGTCCCCTTCATGGGCACTATCACTGCTTGCTGTCAGGGAGGCTGCCAGACAATTTTCCATGCACACTCTGGGCTGGGGGGCAGTCAACCACCAGTACACACAGCAGAACCTAAACCCATACCATTATTGCTAAGCAGCAAGACAGGGGCCCATTGCACTCCCACGGGGCCTTTTTAAATGCAATCCATAACCCGGATTTGCCAGGAACCCTTCTTACTCCTCCTACTTGCATGTGACACTGGGCTTAGGATCTGCATAGGAAACACACACACAAGCACACACCTACCTTTGTTGCCTGCAGATGCCTCCTTGGCTGTCCCCAAACGGTATCAAACCAACACCCACGGGAAGCTGTAAGCATAGAGGACATGCCTGCACCCCATTGGACTTACCTGTGTGGGTTAAATCCGGGTTATTTGACAACCTATGGCGGTGATGGTTCTGCTCAGGCAGAGCAGTGCTGATGCTCCTCATAAAGCTGTCGCTGCTGTGAAGGTTCTAGGTGACATCACAATCCCTATGGTTACATACACAACAAAGCTGGGTTGTTGTTGTTTACACTCTGCAAGGCCTGTGGAAGTGAGTGACATCATAGCACTGTAGTTCTGAGGGTTCTAGATGGATGCAACAATCTCCTGTTGCTTCTATGAAGGCCATAATAGACGACATCACCAAACAGCTCCATAGTCACATACACAGCAAAGGAGAGATGTTGTTTACACCTAGTGATGTCAGTGGTATTGAGTGACATCACAGCACAGTGCTAAGGCTCCTGGGCCTGGACACAGCAGCGGCTGCAATATCTCAACGGAGAATACGTTTATATATATGTGTGTGTGTGCGCGTATATATATATATATATATATATATATATATATATATATATATTTCTCCGCCGAAATCACTTTTAAACCCATTTCCACCTTTTTTTCCCTTCTCTTCCTCTTACTTTTTTTTCACGTTTTTTTACGTTTTTCTCCTTTTCGCCTCTTTTCTGGGCGTATTATTCTTCTTTTTCTTCTTTTTTTTCGTCTAATGCATACCCCATCAGTGCAGCAATGCTTATTCAATACCGCCAGCAGATGGAGACACTGGGGGATAATTTTCTAAGGATTTATACTGATTTTTCCTGTCTGAATTTGTCGCACAGAAAGTTGCAGGCCAAATATGTGTGACATTTCTGCGACTTTAGCTTCTAGAGCATTTTTACAACATTATACATAGGTGCTGAATACATAAAAAGCGACTGTTCAGCGACAGACAAGTCGCATCGGCTGAAAGTAGGCCAGAATGTCAGTCCATGTTGGAGCAGGTTTAGATACAGTCTAAAGCATAGATCTCAAAGTCTGTGCACAGAATTTAGCAAGGGCCTCGCACCTTCTGATGCATCAGGTAGGTGCACTATAGCATAGCCTAACCCTCTGTACTTTGGTCTATATTGATGCGGGACATAGACAGCCAGCTGATGACCAATCCATTAGTGCAATGGATGGCTGGAAGCATTTGTCTTTGCCTTTGCAATACCACAGAAGCAATGCATGGTCAATGTACAGCAATGACACACCTGTGTGAACAGCCAGGAGACCCCCCCATGTTATGTTACATAGTTACATAGTTAGTACGGTCGAAAAAAGACATATGTCCATCAAGTTCAACCAGGGAATTAAGGGGTAGGGGTGTGGCGCGATATTGGGGAAGGGATGAGATTTTATATTTCTTCATAAGCATTAATCTTATTTTGTCAATTAGGAACATTCAGCACCCACCCGCTATCAAGGCAGCTGCCTATCATGTCATGCCCTACCTGCACAGGTGTGCTGGCTACTCAAATGATCCAATTAAGGAGGCCATTTAGTCAGCAGCAGCAGAAGTCCTGTGCCTGGACGCTCCAACAGCGGCCAGACACAAGCAGAAGCAGCAGAAGCAGCAGCAGCACCACCTTTTGTTTTTTGGCTGCAGCAGCAGCAGCAGCAGCAGCAGCAGCAGCAAGGCCCACAGGGCTGGCTAGCTGGCTAGCCAGCAAGCAGGTAGCAATGAAAGTAGGAATCTTTCTTTTTAACCCTGTAAGGGGGTGGTGCACTGTACCCGAAGATACTGCCATATCGGGTCAATGCATAGGGCGACGGAAGCAAGCTTCGAAATCGGCCCCCGTTCTCAAAAATCCATTTAATATATGGTCCCCAGATAGGGGACGTATCAGATATTAAACTGATAAGAACAGATACTACACTTGATCTTAGCCAAAAGGCCGAGAAGCGATAACCGTGAAAGGGGCGGGCCCAACAAGGTCCCCTTCATGGGCACTATCACTGCTTGCTGTCAGGGAGGCTGCCAGACAATTTTCCATGCACACTCTGGGCTGGGGGGCAGTCAACCACCAGTACACACAGCAGAACCTAAACCCATACCATTATTGCTAAGCAGCAAGACAGGGGCCCATTGCACTCCCACGGGGCCTTTTTAAATGCAATCCATAACCCGGATTTGCCAGGAACCCTTCTTACTCCTCCTACTTGCATGTGACACTGGGCTTAGGATCTGCATAGGAAACACACACACAAGCACACACCTACCTTTGTTGCCTGCAGATGCCTCCTTGGCTGTCCCCAAACGGTATCAAACCAACACCCACGGGAAGCTGTAAGCATAGAGGACATGCCTGCACCCCATTGGACTTACCTGTGTGGGTTAAATCCGGGTTATTTGACAACCTATGGCGGTGATGGTTCTGCTCAGGCAGAGCAGTGCTGATGCTCCTCATAAAGCTGTCGCTGCTGTGAAGGTTCTAGGTGACATCACAATCCCTATGGTTACATACACAACAAAGCTGGGTTGTTGTTGTTTACACTCTGCAAGGCCTGTGGAAGTGAGTGACATCATAGCACTGTAGTTCTGAGGGTTCTAGATGGATGCAACAATCTCCTGTTGCTTCTATGAAGGCCATAATAGACGACATCACCAAACAGCTCCATAGTCACATACACAGCAAAGGAGAGATGTTGTTTACACCTAGTGATGTCAGTGGTATTGAGTGACATCACAGCACAGTGCTAAGGCTCCTGGGCCTGGACACAGCAGCGGCTGCAATATCTCAACGGAGAATACGTTTATATATATGTGTGTGTGTGCGCGTATATATATATATATATATATATATATATATATATATATATATATTCTCCGCCGAAATCACTTTTAAACCCATTTCCACCTTTTTTTCCCTTCTCTTCCTCTTACTTTTTTTTCACGTTTTTTTACGTTTTTCTCCTTTTCGCCTCTTTTCTGGGCGTATTATTCTTCTTTTTCTTCTTTTTTTTCGTCTAATGCATACCCCATCAGTGCAGCAATGCTTATTCAATACCGCCAGCAGATGGAGACACTGGGGGATAATTTTCTAAGGATTTATACTGATTTTTCCTGTCTGAATTTGTCGCACAGAAAGTTGCAGGCCAAATATGTGTGACATTTCTGCGACTTTAGCTTCTAGAGCATTTTTACAACATTATACATAGGTGCTGAATACATAAAAAGCGACTGTTCAGCGACAGACAAGTCGCATCGGCTGAAAGTAGGCCAGAATGTCAGTCCATGTTGGAGCAGGTTTAGATACAGTCTAAAGCATAGATCTCAAAGTCTGTGCACAGAATTTAGCAAGGGCCTCGCACCTTCTGATGCATCAGGTAGGTGCACTATAGCATAGCCTAACCCTCTGTACTTTGGTCTATATTGATGCGGGACATAGACAGCCAGCTGATGACCAATCCATTAGTGCAATGGATGGCTGGAAGCATTTGTCTTTGCCTTTGCAATACCACAGAAGCAATGCATGGTCAATGTACAGCAATGACACACCTGTGTGAACAGCCAGGAGACCCCCCCATGTTATGTTACATAGTTACATAGTTAGTACGGTCGAAAAAAGACATATGTCCATCAAGTTCAACCAGGGAATTAAGGGGTAGGGGTGTGGCGCGATATTGGGGAAGGGATGAGATTTTATATTTCTTCATAAGCATTAATCTTATTTTGTCAATTAGGAACATTCAGCACCCACCCGCTATCAAGGCAGCTGCCTATCATGTCATGCCCTACCTGCACAGGTGTGCTGGCTACTCAAATGATCCAATTAAGGAGGCCATTTAGTCAGCAGCAGCAGAAGTCCTGTGCCTGGACGCTCCAACAGCGGCCAGACACAAGCAGAAGCAGCAGAAGCAGCAGCAGCACCACCTTTTGTTTTTTGGCTGCAGCAGCAGCAGCAGCAGCAGCAAGGCCCACAGGGCTGGCTAGCTGGCTAGCCAGCAAGCAGGTAGCAATGAAAGTAGGAATCTTTCTTTTTAACCCTGTAAGGGGGTGGTGCACTGTACCCGAAGATACTGCCATATCGGGTCAATGCATAGGGCGACGGAAGCAAGCTTCGAAATCGGCCCCCGTTCTCAAAAATCCATTTAATATATGGTCCCCAGATAGGGGACGTATCAGATATTAAACTGATAAGAACAGATACTACACTTGATCTTAGCCAAAAGGCCGAGAAGCGATAACCGTGAAAGGGGCGGGCCCAACAAGGTCCCCTTCATGGGCACTATCACTGCTTGCTGTCAGGGAGGCTGCCAGACAATTTTCCATGCACACTCTGGGCTGGGGGGCAGTCAACCACCAGTACACACAGCAGAACCTAAACCCATACCATTATTGCTAAGCAGCAAGACAGGGGCCCATTGCACTCCCACGGGGCCTTTTTAAATGCAATCCATAACCCGGATTTGCCAGGAACCCTTCTTACTCCTCCTACTTGCATGTGACACTGGGCTTAGGATCTGCATAGGAAACACACACACAAGCACACACCTACCTTTGTTGCCTGCAGATGCCTCCTTGGCTGTCCCCAAACGGTATCAAACCAACACCCACGGGAAGCTGTAAGCATAGAGGACATGCCTGCACCCCATTGGACTTACCTGTGTGGGTTAAATCCGGGTTATTTGACAACCTATGGCGGTGATGGTTCTGCTCAGGCAGAGCAGTGCTGATGCTCCTCATAAAGCTGTCGCTGCTGTGAAGGTTCTAGGTGACATCACAATCCCTATGGTTACATACACAACAAAGCTGGGTTGTTGTTGTTTACACTCTGCAAGGCCTGTGGAAGTGAGTGACATCATAGCACTGTAGTTCTGAGGGTTCTAGATGGATGCAACAATCTCCTGTTGCTTCTATGAAGGCCATAATAGACGACATCACCAAACAGCTCCATAGTCACATACACAGCAAAGGAGAGATGTTGTTTACACCTAGTGATGTCAGTGGTATTGAGTGACATCACAGCACAGTGCTAAGGCTCCTGGGCCTGGACACAGCAGCGGCTGCAATATCTCAACGGAGAATACGTTTATATATATGTGTGTGTGTGCGCGTATATATATATATATATATATATATATATATATATATATATATTTCTCCGCCGAAATCACTTTTAAACCCATTTCCACCTTTTTTTCCCTTCTCTTCCTCTTACTTTTTTTTCACGTTTTTTTACGTTTTTCTCCTTTTCGCCTCTTTTCTGGGCGTATTATTCTTCTTTTTCTTCTTTTTTTTCGTCTAATGCATACCCCATCAGTGCAGCAATGCTTATTCAATACCGCCAGCAGATGGAGACACTGGGGGATAATTTTCTAAGGATTTATACTGATTTTTCCTGTCTGAATTTGTCGCACAGAAAGTTGCAGGCCAAATATGTGTGACATTTCTGCGACTTTAGCTTCTAGAGCATTTTTACAACATTATACATAGGTGCTGAATACATAAAAAGCGACTGTTCAGCGACAGACAAGTCGCATCGGCTGAAAGTAGGCCAGAATGTCAGTCCATGTTGGAGCAGGTTTAGATACAGTCTAAAGCATAGATCTCAAAGTCAGTGCACAGAATTTAGCAAGGGCCTCGCACCTTCTGATGCATCAGGTAGGTGCACTATAGCATAGCCTAACCCTCTGTACTTTGGTCTATATTGATGCGGGACATAGACAGCCGGCTGATGACCAATCCATTAGTGCAATGGATGGCTGGAAGCATTTGTCTTTGCCTTTGCAATACCACAGAAGCAATGCATGGTCAATGTACAGCAATGACACACCTGTGTGAACAGCCAGGAGACCCCCCCATGTTATGTTACATAGTTACATAGTTAGTACGGTCGAAAAAAGACATATGTCCATCAAGTTCAACCAGGGAATTAAGGGGTAGGGGTGTGGCGCGATATTGGGGAAGGGATGAGATTTTATATTTCTTCATAAGCATTAATCTTATTTTGTCAATTAGGAACATTCAGCACCCACCCGCTATCAAGGCAGCTGCCTATCATGTCATGCCCTACCTGCACAGGTGTGCTGGCTACTCAAATGATCCAATTAAGGAGGCCATTTAGTCAGCAGCAGCAGAAGTCCTGTGCCTGGACGCTCCAACAGCGGCCAGACACAAGCAGAAGCAGCAGAAGCAGCAGCAGCACCACCTTTTGTTTTTTGGCTGCAGCAGCAGCAGCAGCAGCAAGGCCCACAGGGCTGGCTAGCTGGCTAGCCAGCAAGCAGGTAGCAATGAAAGTAGGAATCTTTCTTTTTAACCCTGTAAGGGGGTGGTGCACTGTACCCGAAGATACTGCCATATCGGGTCAATGCATAGGGCGACGGAAGCAAGCTTCGAAATCGGCCCCCGTTCTCAAAAATCCATTTAATATATGGTCCCCAGATAGGGGACGTATCAGATATTAAACTGATAAGAACAGATACTACACTTGATCTTAGCCAAAAGGCCGAGAAGCGATAACCGTGAAAGGGGCGGGCCCAACAAGGTCCCCTTCATGGGCACTATCACTGCTTGCTGTCAGGGAGGCTGCCAGACAATTTTCCATGCACACTCTGGGCTGGGGGGCAGTCAACCACCAGTACACACAGCAGAACCTAAACCCATACCATTATTGCTAAGCAGCAAGACAGGGGCCCATTGCACTCCCACGGGGCCTTTTTAAATGCAATCCATAACCCGGATTTGCCAGGAACCCTTCTTACTCCTCCTACTTGCATGTGACACTGGGCTTAGGATCTGCATAGGAAACACACACACAAGCACACACCTACCTTTGTTGCCTGCAGATGCCTCCTTGGCTGTCCCCAAACGGTATCAAACCAACACCCACGGGAAGCTGTAAGCATAGAGGACATGCCTGCACCCCATTGGACTTACCTGTGTGGGTTAAATCCGGGTTATTTGACAACCTATGGCGGTGATGGTTCTGCTCAGGCAGAGCAGTGCTGATGCTCCTCATAAAGCTGTCGCTGCTGTGAAGGTTCTAGGTGACATCACAATCCCTATGGTTACATACACAACAAAGCTGGGTTGTTGTTGTTTACACTCTGCAAGGCCTGTGGAAGTGAGTGACATCATAGCACTGTAGTTCTGAGGGTTCTAGATGGATGCAACAATCTCCTGTTGCTTCTATGAAGGCCATAATAGACGACATCACCAAACAGCTCCATAGTCACATACACAGCAAAGGAGAGATGTTGTTTACACCTAGTGATGTCAGTGGTATTGAGTGACATCACAGCACAGTGCTAAGGCTCCTGGGCCTGGACACAGCAGCGGCTGCAATATCTCAACGGAGAATACGTTTATATATATGTGTGTGTGTGCGCGTATATATATATATATATATATATATATATATATATATATATATTTCTCCGCCGAAATCACTTTTAAACCCATTTCCACCTTTTTTTCCCTTCTCTTCCTCTTACTTTTTTTTCACGTTTTTTTACGTTTTTCTCCTTTTCGCCTCTTTTCTGGGCGTATTATTCTTCTTTTTCTTCTTTTTTTTCGTCTAATGCATACCCCATCAGTGCAGCAATGCTTATTCAATACCGCCAGCAGATGGAGACACTGGGGGATAATTTTCTAAGGATTTATACTGATTTTTCCTGTCTGAATTTGTCGCACAGAAAGTTGCAGGCCAAATATGTGTGACATTTCTGCGACTTTAGCTTCTAGAGCATTTTTACAACATTATACATAGGTGCTGAATACATAAAAAGCGACTGTTCAGCGACAGACAAGTCGCATCGGCTGAAAGTAGGCCAGAATGTCAGTCCATGTTGGAGCAGGTTTAGATACAGTCTAAAGCATAGATCTCAAAGTCTGTGCACAGAATTTAGCAAGGGCCTCGCACCTTCTGATGCATCAGGTAGGTGCACTATAGCATAGCCTAACCCTCTGTACTTTGGTCTATATTGATGCGGGACATAGACAGCCAGCTGATGACCAATCCATTAGTGCAATGGATGGCTGGAAGCATTTGTCTTTGCCTTTGCAATACCACAGAAGCAATGCATGGTCAATGTACAGCAATGACACACCTGTGTGAACAGCCAGGAGACCCCCCCATGTTATGTTACATAGTTACATAGTTAGTACGGTCGAAAAAAGACATATGTCCATCAAGTTCAACCAGGGAATTAAGGGGTAGGGGTGTGGCGCGATATTGGGGAAGGGATGAGATTTTATATTTCTTCATAAGCATTAATCTTATTTTGTCAATTAGGAACATTCAGCACCCACCCGCTATCAAGGCAGCTGCCTATCATGTCATGCCCTACCTGCACAGGTGTGCTGGCTACTCAAATGATCCAATTAAGGAGGCCATTTAGTCAGCAGCAGCAGAAGTCCTGTGCCTGGACGCTCCAACAGCGGCCAGACACAAGCAGAAGCAGCAGAAGCAGCAGCAGCACCACCTTTTGTTTTTTGGCTGCAGCAGCAGCAGCAGCAGCAAGGCCCACAGGGCTGGCTAGCTGGCTAGCCAGCAAGCAGGTAGCAATGAAAGTAGGAATCTTTCTTTTTAACCCTGTAAGGGGGTGGTGCACTGTACCCGAAGATACTGCCATATCGGGTCAATGCATAGGGCGACGGAAGCAAGCTTCGAAATCGGCCCCCGTTCTCAAAAATCCATTTAATATATGGTCCCCAGATAGGGGACGTATCAGATATTAAACTGATAAGAACAGATACTACACTTGATCTTAGCCAAAAGGCCGAGAAGCGATAACCGTGAAAGGGGCGGGCCCAACAAGGTCCCCTTCATGGGCACTATCACTGCTTGCTGTCAGGGAGGCTGCCAGACAATTTTCCATGCACACTCTGGGCTGGGGGGCAGTCAACCACCAGTACACACAGCAGAACCTAAACCCATACCATTATTGCTAAGCAGCAAGACAGGGGCCCATTGCACTCCCACGGGGCCTTTTTAAATGCAATCCATAACCCGGATTTGCCAGGAACCCTTCTTACTCCTCCTACTTGCATGTGACACTGGGCTTAGGATCTGCATAGGAAACACACACACAAGCACACACCTACCTTTGTTGCCTGCAGATGCCTCCTTGGCTGTCCCCAAACGGTATCAAACCAACACCCACGGGAAGCTGTAAGCATAGAGGACATGCCTGCACCCCATTGGACTTACCTGTGTGGGTTAAATCCGGGTTATTTGACAACCTATGGCGGTGATGGTTCTGCTCAGGCAGAGCAGTGCTGATGCTCCTCATAAAGCTGTCGCTGCTGTGAAGGTTCTAGGTGACATCACAATCCCTATGGTTACATACACAACAAAGCTGGGTTGTTGTTGTTTACACTCTGCAAGGCCTGTGGAAGTGAGTGACATCATAGCACTGTAGTTCTGAGGGTTCTAGATGGATGCAACAATCTCCTGTTGCTTCTATGAAGGCCATAATAGACGACATCACCAAACAGCTCCATAGTCACATACACAGCAAAGGAGAGATGTTGTTTACACCTAGTGATGTCAGTGGTATTGAGTGACATCACAGCACAGTGCTAAGGCTCCTGGGCCTGGACACAGCAGCGGCTGCAATATCTCAACGGAGAATACGTTTATATATATGTGTGTGTGTGCGCGTATATATATATATATATATATATATATATATATATATATATATTTCTCCGCCGAAATCACTTTTAAACCCATTTCCACCTTTTTTTCCCTTCTCTTCCTCTTACTTTTTTTTCACGTTTTTTTACGTTTTTCTCCTTTTCGCCTCTTTTCTGGGCGTATTATTCTTCTTTTTCTTCTTTTTTTTCGTCTAATGCATACCCCATCAGTGCAGCAATGCTTATTCAATACCGCCAGCAGATGGAGACACTGGGGGATAATTTTCTAAGGATTTATACTGATTTTTCCTGTCTGAATTTGTCGCACAGAAAGTTGCAGGCCAAATATGTGTGACATTTCTGCGACTTTAGCTTCTAGAGCATTTTTACAACATTATACATAGGTGCTGAATACATAAAAAGCGACTGTTCAGCGACAGACAAGTCGCATCGGCTGAAAGTAGGCCAGAATGTCAGTCCATGTTGGAGCAGGTTTAGATACAGTCTAAAGCATAGATCTCAAAGTCTGTGCACAGAATTTAGCAAGGGCCTCGCACCTTCTGATGCATCAGGTAGGTGCACTATAGCATAGCCTAACCCTCTGTACTTTGGTCTATATTGATGCGGGACATAGACAGCCAGCTGATGACCAATCCATTAGTGCAATGGATGGCTGGAAGCATTTGTCTTTGCCTTTGCAATACCACAGAAGCAATGCATGGTCAATGTACAGCAATGACACACCTGTGTGAACAGCCAGGAGACCCCCCCATGTTATGTTACATAGTTACATAGTTAGTACGGTCGAAAAAAGACATATGTCCATCAAGTTCAACCAGGGAATTAAGGGGTAGGGGTGTGGCGCGATATTGGGGAAGGGATGAGATTTTATATTTCTTCATAAGCATTAATCTTATTTTGTCAATTAGGAACATTCAGCACCCACCCGCTATCAAGGCAGCTGCCTATCATGTCATGCCCTACCTGCACAGGTGTGCTGGCTACTCAAATGATCCAATTAAGGAGGCCATTTAGTCAGCAGCAGCAGAAGTCCTGTGCCTGGACGCTCCAACAGCGGCCAGACACAAGCAGAAGCAGCAGAAGCAGCAGCAGCACCACCTTTTGTTTTTTGGCTGCAGCAGCAGCAGCAGCAAGGCCCACAGGGCTGGCTAGCTGGCTAGCCAGCAAGCAGGTAGCAATGAAAGTAGGAATCTTTCTTTTTAACCCTGTAAGGGGGTGGTGCACTGTACCCGAAGATACTGCCATATCGGGTCAATGCATAGGGCGACGGAAGCAAGCTTCGAAATCGGCCCCCGTTCTCAAAAATCCATTTAATATATGGTCCCCAGATAGGGGACGTATCAGATATTAAACTGATAAGAACAGATACTACACTTGATCTTAGCCAAAAGGCCGAGAAGCGATAACCGTGAAAGGGGCGGGCCCAACAAGGTCCCCTTCATGGGCACTATCACTGCTTGCTGTCAGGGAGGCTGCCAGACAATTTTCCATGCACACTCTGGGCTGGGGGGCAGTCAACCACCAGTACACACAGCAGAACCTAAACCCATACCATTATTGCTAAGCAGCAAGACAGGGGCCCATTGCACTCCCACGGGGCCTTTTTAAATGCAATCCATAACCCGGATTTGCCAGGAACCCTTCTTACTCCTCCTACTTGCATGTGACACTGGGCTTAGGATCTGCATAGGAAACACACACACAAGCACACACCTACCTTTGTTGCCTGCAGATGCCTCCTTGGCTGTCCCCAAACGGTATCAAACCAACACCCACGGGAAGCTGTAAGCATAGAGGACATGCCTGCACCCCATTGGACTTACCTGTGTGGGTTAAATCCGGGTTATTTGACAACCTATGGCGGTGATGGTTCTGCTCAGGCAGAGCAGTGCTGATGCTCCTCATAAAGCTGTCGCTGCTGTGAAGGTTCTAGGTGACATCACAATCCCTATGGTTACATACACAACAAAGCTGGGTTGTTGTTGTTTACACTCTGCAAGGCCTGTGGAAGTGAGTGACATCATAGCACTGTAGTTCTGAGGGTTCTAGATGGATGCAACAATCTCCTGTTGCTTCTATGAAGGCCATAATAGACGACATCACCAAACAGCTCCATAGTCACATACACAGCAAAGGAGAGATGTTGTTTACACCTAGTGATGTCAGTGGTATTGAGTGACATCACAGCACAGTGCTAAGGCTCCTGGGCCTGGACACAGCAGCGGCTGCAATATCTCAACGGAGAATACGTTTATATATATGTGTGTGTGTGCGCGTATATATATATATATATATATATATATATATATATATATATATATATTTCTCCGCCAAAATCACTTTTAAACCCATTTCCACCTTTTTTTCCCTTCTCTTCCTCTTACTTTTTTTTCACGTTTTTTTACGTTTTTCTCCTTTTCGCCTCTTTTCTGGGCGTATTATTCTTCTTTTTCTTCTTTTTTTTCGTCTAATGCATACCCCATCAGTGCAGCAATGCTTATTCAATACCGCCAGCAGATGGAGACACTGGGGGATAATTTTCTAAGGATTTATACTGATTTTTCCTGTCTGAATTTGTCGCACAGAAAGTTGCAGGCCAAATATGTGTGACATTTCTGCGACTTTAGCTTCTAGAGCATTTTTACAACATTATACATAGGTGCTGAATACATAAAAAGCGACTGTTCAGCGACAGACAAGTCGCATCGGCTGAAAGTAGGCCAGAATGTCAGTCCATGTTGGAGCAGGTTTAGATACAGTCTAAAGCATAGATCTCAAAGTCTGTGCACAGAATTTAGCAAGGGCCTCGCACCTTCTGATGCATCAGGTAGGTGCACTATAGCATAGCCTAACCCTCTGTACTTTGGTCTATATTGATGCGGGACATAGACAGCCAGCTGATGACCAATCCATTAGTGCAATGGATGGCTGGAAGCATTTGTCTTTGCCTTTGCAATACCACAGAAGCAATGCATGGTCAATGTACAGCAATGACACACCTGTGTGAACAGCCAGGAGACCCCCCCATGTTATGTTACATAGTTACATAGTTAGTACGGTCGAAAAAAGACATATGTCCATCAAGTTCAACCAGGGAATTAAGGGGTAGGGGTGTGGCGCGATATTGGGGAAGGGATGAGATTTTATATTTCTTCATAAGCATTAATCTTATTTTGTCAATTAGGAACATTCAGCACCCACCCGCTATCAAGGCAGCTGCCTATCATGTCATGCCCTACCTGCACAGGTGTGCTGGCTACTCAAATGATCCAATTAAGGAGGCCATTTAGTCAGCAGCAGCAGAAGTCCTGTGCCTGGACGCTCCAACAGCGGCCAGACACAAGCAGAAGCAGCAGAAGCAGCAGCAGCACCACCTTTTGTTTTTTGGCTGCAGCAGCAGCAGCAGCAGCAAGGCCCACAGGGCTGGCTAGCTGGCTAGCCAGCAAGCAGGTAGCAATGAAAGTAGGAATCTTTCTTTTTAACCCTGTAAGGGGGTGGTGCACTGTACCCGAAGATACTGCCATATCGGGTCAATGCATAGGGCGACGGAAGCAAGCTTCGAAATCGGCCCCCGTTCTCAAAAATCCATTTAATATATGGTCCCCAGATAGGGGACGTATCAGATATTAAACTGATAAGAACAGATACTACACTTGATCTTAGCCAAAAGGCCGAGAAGCGATAACCGTGAAAGGGGCGGGCCCAACAAGGTCCCCTTCATGGGCACTATCACTGCTTGCTGTCAGGGAGGCTGCCAGACAATTTTCCATGCACACTCTGGGCTGGGGGGCAGTCAACCACCAGTACACACAGCAGAACCTAAACCCATACCATTATTGCTAAGCAGCAAGACAGGGGCCCATTGCACTCCCACGGGGCCTTTTTAAATGCAATCCATAACCCGGATTTGCCAGGAACCCTTCTTACTCCTCCTACTTGCATGTGACACTGGGCTTAGGATCTGCATAGGAAACACACACACAAGCACACACCTACCTTTGTTGCCTGCAGATGCCTCCTTGGCTGTCCCCAAACGGTATCAAACCAACACCCACGGGAAGCTGTAAGCATAGAGGACATGCCTGCACCCCATTGGACTTACCTGTGTGGGTTAAATCCGGGTTATTTGACAACCTATGGCGGTGATGGTTCTGCTCAGGCAGAGCAGTGCTGATGCTCCTCATAAAGCTGTCGCTGCTGTGAAGGTTCTAGGTGACATCACAATCCCTATGGTTACATACACAACAAAGCTGGGTTGTTGTTGTTTACACTCTGCAAGGCCTGTGGAAGTGAGTGACATCATAGCACTGTAGTTCTGAGGGTTCTAGATGGATGCAACAATCTCCTGTTGCTTCTATGAAGGCCATAATAGACGACATCACCAAACAGCTCCATAGTCACATACACAGCAAAGGAGAGATGTTGTTTACACCTAGTGATGTCAGTGGTATTGAGTGACATCACAGCACAGTGCTAAGGCTCCTGGGCCTGGACACAGCAGCGGCTGCAATATCTCAACGGAGAATACGTTTATATATATGTGTGTGTGTGCGCGTATATATATATATATATATATATATATATATATATATATATATTTCTCCGCCGAAATCACTTTTAAACCCATTTCCACCTTTTTTTCCCTTCTCTTCCTCTTACTTTTTTTTCACGTTTTTTTACGTTTTTCTCCTTTTCGCCTCTTTTCTGGGCGTATTATTCTTCTTTTTCTTCTTTTTTTTCGTCTAATGCATACCCCATCAGTGCAGCAATGCTTATTCAATACCGCCAGCAGATGGAGACACTGGGGGATAATTTTCTAAGGATTTATACTGATTTTTCCTGTCTGAATTTGTCGCACAGAAAGTTGCAGGCCAAATATGTGTGACATTTCTGCGACTTTAGCTTCTAGAGCATTTTTACAACATTATACATAGGTGCTGAATACATAAAAAGCGACTGTTCAGCGACAGACAAGTCGCATCGGCTGAAAGTAGGCCAGAATGTCAGTCCATGTTGGAGCAGGTTTAGATACAGTCTAAAGCATAGATCTCAAAGTCTGTGCACAGAATTTAGCAAGGGCCTCGCACCTTCTGATGCATCAGGTAGGTGCACTATAGCATAGCCTAACCCTCTGTACTTTGGTCTATATTGATGCGGGACATAGACAGCCAGCTGATGACCAATCCATTAGTGCAATGGATGGCTGGAAGCATTTGTCTTTGCCTTTGCAATACCACAGAAGCAATGCATGGTCAATGTACAGCAATGACACACCTGTGTGAACAGCCAGGAGACCCCCCCATGTTATGTTACATAGTTACATAGTTAGTACGGTCGAAAAAAGACATATGTCCATCAAGTTCAACCAGGGAATTAAGGGGTAGGGGTGTGGCGCGATATTGGGGAAGGGATGAGATTTTATATTTCTTCATAAGCATTAATCTTATTTTGTCAATTAGGAACATTCAGCACCCACCCGCTATCAAGGCAGCTGCCTATCATGTCATGCCCTACCTGCACAGGTGTGCTGGCTACTCAAATGATCCAATTAAGGAGGCCATTTAGTCAGCAGCAGCAGAAGTCCTGTGCCTGGACGCTCCAACAGCGGCCAGACACAAGCAGAAGCAGCAGAAGCAGCAGCAGCACCACCTTTTGTTTTTTGGCTGCAGCAGCAGCAGCAGCAGCAAGGCCCACAGGGCTGGCTAGCTGGCTAGCCAGCAAGCAGGTAGCAATGAAAGTAGGAATCTTTCTTTTTAACCCTGTAAGGGGGTGGTGCACTGTACCCGAAGATACTGCCATATCGGGTCAATGCATAGGGCGACGGAAGCAAGCTTCGAAATCGGCCCCCGTTCTCAAAAATCCATTTAATATATGGTCCCCAGATAGGGGACGTATCAGATATTAAACTGATAAGAACAGATACTACACTTGATCTTAGCCAAAAGGCCGAGAAGCGATAACCGTGAAAGGGGCGGGCCCAACAAGGTCCCCTTCATGGGCACTATCACTGCTTGCTGTCAGGGAGGCTGCCAGACAATTTTCCATGCACACTCTGGGCTGGGGGGCAGTCAACCACTAGTACACACAGCAGAACCTAAACCCATACCATTATTGCTAAGCAGCAAGACAGGGGCCCATTGCACTCCCACGGGGCCTTTTTAAATGCAATCCATAACCCGGATTTGCCAGGAACCCTTCTTACTCCTCCTACTTGCATGTGACACTGGGCTTAGGATCTGCATAGGAAACACACACACAAGCACACACCTACCTTTGTTGCCTGCAGATGCCTCCTTGGCTGTCCCCAAACGGTATCAAACCAACACCCACGGGAAGCTGTAAGCATAGAGGACATGCCTGCACCCCATTGGACTTACCTGTGTGGGTTAAATCCGGGTTATTTGACAACCTATGGCGGTGATGGTTCTGCTCAGGCAGAGCAGTGCTGATGCTCCTCATAAAGCTGTCGCTGCTGTGAAGGTTCTAGGTGACATCACAATCCCTATGGTTACATACACAACAAAGCTGGGTTGTTGTTGTTTACACTCTGCAAGGCCTTTGGAAGTGAGTGACATCATAGCACTGTAGTTCTGAGGGTTCTAGATGGATGCAACAATCTCCTGTTGCTTCTATGAAGGCCATAATAGACGACATCACCAAACAGCTCCATAGTCACATACACAGCAAAGGAGAGATGTTGTTTACACCTAGTGATGTCAGTGGTATTGAGTGACATCACAGCACAGTGCTAAGGCTCCTGGGCCTGGACACAGCAGCGGCTGCAATATCTCAACGGAGAATACGTTTATATATATGTGTGTGTGTGCGCGTATATATATATATATATATATATATATATATATATATTTCTCCGCCGAAATCACTTTTAAACCCATTTCCACCTTTTTTTCCCTTCTCTTCCTCTTACTTTTTTTTCACGTTTTTTTACGTTTTTCTCCTTTTCGCCTCTTTTCTGGGCGTATTATTCTTCTTTTTCTTCTTTTTTTTCGTCTAATGCATACCCCATCAGTGCAGCAATGCTTATTCAATACCGCCAGCAGATGGAGACACTGGGGGATAATTTTCTAAGGATTTATACTGATTTTTCCTGTCTGAATTTGTCGCACAGAAAGTTGCAGGCCAAATATGTGTGACATTTCTGCGACTTTAGCTTCTAGAGCATTTTTACAACATTATACATAGGTGCTGAATACATAAAAAGCGACTGTTCAGCGACAGACAAGTCGCATCGGCTGAAAGTAGGCCAGAATGTCAGTCCATGTTGGAGCAGGTTTAGATACAGTCTAAAGCATAGATCTCAAAGTCTGTGCACAGAATTTAGCAAGGGCCTCGCACCTTCTGATGCATCAGGTAGGTGCACTATAGCATAGCCTAACCCTCTGTACTTTGGTCTATATTGATGCGGGACATAGACAGCCAGCTGATGACCAATCCATTAGTGCAATGGATGGCTGGAAGCATTTGTCTTTGCCTTTGCAATACCACAGAAGCAATGCATGGTCAATGTACAGCAATGACACACCTGTGTGAACAGCCAGGAGACCCCCCCATGTTATGTTACATAGTTACATAGTTAGTACGGTCGAAAAAAGACATATGTCCATCAAGTTCAACCAGGGAATTAAGGGGTAGGGGTGTGGCGCGATATTGGGGAAGGGATGAGATTTTATATTTCTTCATAAGCATTAATCTTATTTTGTCAATTAGGAACATTCAGCACCCACCCGCTATCAAGGCAGCTGCCTATCATGTCATGCCCTACCTGCACAGGTGTGCTGGCTACTCAAATGATCCAATTAAGGAGGCCATTTAGTCAGCAGCAGCAGAAGTCCTGTGCCTGGACGCTCCAACAGCGGCCAGACACAAGCAGAAGCAGCAGAAGCAGCAGCAGCACCACCTTTTGTTTTTTGGCTGCAGCAGCAGCAGCAGCAGCAAGGCCCACAGGGCTGGCTAGCTGGCTAGCTGGCTAGCCAGCAAGCAGGTAGCAATGAAAGTAGGAATCTTTCTTTTTAACCCTGTAAGGGGGTGGTGCACTGTACCCGAAGATACTGCCATATCGGGTCAATGCATAGGGCGACGGAAGCAAGCTTCGAAATCGGCCCCCGTTCTCAAAAATCCATTTAATATATGGTCCCCAGATAGGGGACGTATCAGATATTAAACTGATAAGAACAGATTTTTTTTTTTTTTTTTTTTTTTTATCTAAAGCCGAGGAACGTGCTTTCGATTCACCCAAAGTGCAAGAAAAAGTGCAAACGTGTTACACTAAAAAAACGTGCACAAAGGATGCGGTCTATCGCAAGCCCTTCTCCGATAGGAGAGAGGCCCCCCAACAAACCTTACCCTTCGCCTCCGGACCAAAAGGTACCTGCGAGGTTCCAGGTTCGATGTCCCTTTTCGCCGAAGCTACTAGGGGACCACAAATGCTCCCGGCATCCCCCTTGGCGTTAGCCAAGGTATCTGCCCGCAGAGCCGATTACGGTAGGTACCCTGCCAAAGCAGGAGTACCCGGGGTGTTTGCAGGGAGGTGCGGAACCTAATGGCCACACACACCTCCCCTAGACCGCCAGGAGGGACACCCAGAAGGGCTACCGCATCCTGACCAATCCTGTGAACACACAACACGCAAAAAGTGACACAGTGAGACAAAAAAGAAATAAATAAGTGAATGTGTGCAGATATACTGCCCGGACATCCGGCCGGATCTATAAAAATTTCTCTGATCCTAGCCAGAAGGCCGGGAATCAAGAGGTGAGTGCCACAAGGTGAAGAGATTATGGTGCCCGTGCTTCAACTCAGTGAGTCTATTCTCCCAGTGAGTTTCGGCACCTCGGGGTCACCACTCCCCGAGGCACAAAAGTACCTCGGCTCTAGACCCTCTCAGCCTCATGGCGAGACCCGGAGGGAACAGGTCACATCGGGGCAGCCGTCGAGCTGATTCCTCAGAACCAGCCCCGGAAAGCCCTGGTACACCTGCATCCTCCATGCAGCACCCATCCCCACCAGCATGAAAACTGATAAGAACAGATACTACACTTGATCTTAGCCAAAAGGCCGAGAAGCGATAACCGTGAAAGGGGCGGGCCCAACAAGGTCCCCTTCATGGGCACTATCACTGCTTGCTGTCAGGGAGGCTGCCAGACAATTTTCCATGCACACTCTGGGCTGGGGGGCAGTCAACCACCAGTACACACAGCAGAACCTAAACCCATACCATTATTGCTAAGCAGCAAGACAGGGGCCCATTGCACTCCCACGGGGCCTTTTTAAATGCAATCCATAACCCGGATTTGCCAGGAACCCTTCTTACTCCTCCTACTTGCATGTGACACTGGGCTTAGGATCTGCATAGGAAACACACACACAAGCACACACCTACCTTTGTTGCCTGCAGATGCCTCCTTGGCTGTCCCCAAACGGTATCAAACCAACACCCACGGGAAGCTGTAAGCATAGAGGACATGCCTGCACCCCATTGGACTTACCTGTGTGGGTTAAATCCGGGTTATTTGACAACCTATGGCGGTGATGGTTCTGCTCAGGCAGAGCAGTGCTGATGCTCCTCATAAAGCTGTCGCTGCTGTGAAGGTTCTAGGTGACATCACAATCCCTATGGTTACATACACAACAAAGCTGGGTTGTTGTTGTTTACACTCTGCAAGGCCTGTGGAAGTGAGTGACATCATAGCACTGTAGTTCTGAGGGTTCTAGATGGATGCAACAATCTCCTGTTGCTTCTATGAAGGCCATAATAGACGACATCACCAAACAGCTCCATAGTCACATACACAGCAAAGGAGAGATGTTGTTTACACCTAGTGATGTCAGTGGTATTGAGTGACATCACAGCACAGTGCTAAGGCTCCTGGGCCTGGACACAGCAGCGGCTGCAATATCTCAACGGAGAATACGTTTATATATATGTGTGTGTGTGCGCGTATATATATATATATATATATATATATATATATATATATATATATATATTTCTCCGCCGAAATCACTTTTAAACCCATTTCCACCTTTTTTTCCCTTCTCTTCCTCTTACTTTTTTTTCACGTTTTTTTACGTTTTTCTCCTTTTCGCCTCTTTTCTGGGCGTATTATTCTTCTTTTTCTTCTTTTTTTTCGTCTAATGCATACCCCATCAGTGCAGCAATGCTTATTCAATACCGCCAGCAGATGGAGACACTGGGGGATAATTTTCTAAGGATTTATACTGATTTTTCCTGTCTGAATTTGTCGCACAGAAAGTTGCAGGCCAAATATGTGTGACATTTCTGCGACTTTAGCTTCTAGAGCATTTTTACAACATTATACATAGGTGCTGAATACATAAAAAGCGACTGTTCAGCGACAGACAAGTCGCATCGGCTGAAAGTAGGCCAGAATGTCAGTCCATGTTGGAGCAGGTTTAGATACAGTCTAAAGCATAGATCTCAAAGTCTGTGCACAGAATTTAGCAAGGGCCTCGCACCTTCTGATGCATCAGGTAGGTGCACTATAGCATAGCCTAACCCTCTGTACTTTGGTCTATATTGATGCGGGACATAGACAGCCAGCTGATGACCAATCCATTAGTGCAATGGATGGCTGGAAGCATTTGTCTTTGCCTTTGCAATACCACAGAAGCAATGCATGGTCAATGTACAGCAATGACACACCTGTGTGAACAGCCAGGAGACCCCCCCATGTTATGTTACATAGTTACATAGTTAGTACGGTCGAAAAAAGACATATGTCCATCAAGTTCAACCAGGGAATTAAGGGGTAGGGGTGTGGCGCGATATTGGGGAAGGGATGAGATTTTATATTTCTTCATAAGCATTAATCTTATTTTGTCAATTAGGAACATTCAGCACCCACCCGCTATCAAGGCAGCTGCCTATCATGTCATGCCCTACCTGCACAGGTGTGCTGGCTACTCAAATGATCCAATTAAGGAGGCCATTTAGTCAGCAGCAGCAGAAGTCCTGTGCCTGGACGCTCCAACAGCGGCCAGACACAAGCAGAAGCAGCAGAAGCAGCAGCAGCACCACCTTTTGTTTTTTGGCTGCAGCAGCAGCAGCAGCAGCAAGGCCCACAGGGCTGGCTAGCTGGCTAGCCAGCAAGCAGGTAGCAATGAAAGTAGGAATCTTTCTTTTTAACCCTGTAAGGGGGTGGTGCACTGTACCCGAAGATACTGCCATATCGGGTCAATGCATAGGGCGACGGAAGCAAGCTTCGAAATCGGCCCCCGTTCTCAAAAATCCATTTAATATATGGTCCCCAGATAGGGGACGTATCAGATATTAAACTGATAAGAACAGATACTACACTTGATCTTAGCCAAAAGGCCGAGAAGCGATAACCGTGAAAGGGGCGGGCCCAACAAGGTCCCCTTCATGGGCACTATCACTGCTTGCTGTCAGGGAGGCTGCCAGACAATTTTCCATGCACACTCTGGGCTGGGGGGCAGTCAACCACCAGTACACACAGCAGAACCTAAACCCATACCATTATTGCTAAGCAGCAAGACAGGGGCCCATTGCACTCCCACGGGGCCTTTTTAAATGCAATCCATAACCCGGATTTGCCAGGAACCCTTCTTACTCCTCCTACTTGCATGTGACACTGGGCTTAGGATCTGCATAGGAAACACACACACAAGCACACACCTACCTTTGTTGCCTGCAGATGCCTCCTTGGCTGTCCCCAAACGGTATCAAACCAACACCCACGGGAAGCTGTAAGCATAGAGGACATGCCTGCACCCCATTGGACTTACCTGTGTGGGTTAAATCCGGGTTATTTGACAACCTATGGCGGTGATGGTTCTGCTCAGGCAGAGCAGTGCTGATGCTCCTCATAAAGCTGTCGCTGCTGTGAAGGTTCTAGGTGACATCACAATCCCTATGGTTACATACACAACAAAGCTGGGTTGTTGTTGTTTACACTCTGCAAGGCCTTTGGAAGTGAGTGACATCATAGCACTGTAGTTCTGAGGGTTCTAGATGGATGCAACAATCTCCTGTTGCTTCTATGAAGGCCATAATAGACGACATCACCAAACAGCTCCATAGTCACATACACAGCAAAGGAGAGATGTTGTTTACACCTAGTGATGTCAGTGGTATTGAGTGACATCACAGCACAGTGCTAAGGCTCCTGGGCCTGGACACAGCAGCGGCTGCAATATCTCAACGGAGAATACGTTTATATATATGTGTGTGTGTGCGCGTATATATATATATATATATATATATATATATATATATATATATATATTTCTCCGCCGAAATCACTTTTAAACCCATTTCCACCTTTTTTTCCCTTCTCTTCCTCTTACTTTTTTTTCACGTTTTTTTACGTTTTTCTCCTTTTCGCCTCTTTTCTGGGCGTATTATTCTTCTTTTTCTTCTTTTTTTTCGTCTAATGCATACCCCATCAGTGCAGCAATGCTTATTCAATACCGCCAGCAGATGGAGACACTGGGGGATAATTTTCTAAGGATTTATACTGATTTTTCCTGTCTGAATTTGTCGCACAGAAAGTTGCAGGCCAAATATGTGTGACATTTCTGCGACTTTAGCTTCTAGAGCATTTTTACAACATTATACATAGGTGCTGAATACATAAAAAGCGACTGTTCAGCGACAGACAAGTCGCATCGGCTGAAAGTAGGCCAGAATGTCAGTCCATGTTGGAGCAGGTTTAGATACAGTCTAAAGCATAGATCTCAAAGTCTGTGCACAGAATTTAGCAAGGGCCTCGCACCTTCTGATGCATCAGGTAGGTGCACTATAGCATAGCCTAACCCTCTGTACTTTGGTCTATATTGATGCGGGACATAGACAGCCAGCTGATGACCAATCCATTAGTGCAATGGATGGCTGGAAGCATTTGTCTTTGCCTTTGCAATACCACAGAAGCAATGCATGGTCAATGTACAGCAATGACACACCTGTGTGAACAGCCAGGAGACCCCCCCATGTTATGTTACATAGTTACATAGTTAGTACGGTCGAAAAAAGACATATGTCCATCAAGTTCAACCAGGGAATTAAGGGGTAGGGGTGTGGCGCGATATTGGGGAAGGGATGAGATTTTATATTTCTTCATAAGCATTAATCTTATTTTGTCAATTAGGAACATTCAGCACCCACCCGCTATCAAGGCAGCTGCCTATCATGTCATGCCCTACCTGCACAGGTGTGCTGGCTACTCAAATGATCCAATTAAGGAGGCCATTTAGTAAGCAGCAGCAGAAGTCCTGTGCCTGGACGCTCCAACAGCGGCCAGACACAAGCAGAAGCAGCAGAAGCAGCAGCAGCACCACCTTTTGTTCTTTGGCTGCAGCAGCAGCAGCAGCAGCAAGGCCCACAGGGCTGGCTAGCTGGCTAGCCAGCAAGCAGGTAGCAATGAAAGTAGGAATCTTTCTTTTTAACCCTGTAAGGGGGTGGTGCACTGTACCCGAAGATACTGCCATATCGGGTCAATGCATAGGGCGACGGAAGCAAGCTTCGAAATCGGCCCCCGTTCTCAAAAATCCATTTAATATATGGTCCCCAGATAGGGGACGTATCAGATATTAAACTGATAAGAACAGATACTACACTTGATCTTAGCCAAAAGGCCGAGAAGCGATAACCGTGAAAGGGGCGGGCCCAACAAGGTCCCCTTCATGGGCACTATCACTGCTTGCTGTCAGGGAGGCTGCCAGACAATTTTCCATGCACACTCTGGGCTGGGGGGCAGTCAACCACCAGTACACACAGCAGAACCTAAACCCATACCATTATTGCTAAGCAGCAAGACAGGGGCCCATTGCACTCCCACGGGGCCTTTTTAAATGCAATCCATAACCCGGATTTGCCAGGAACCCTTCTTACTCCTCCTACTTGCATGTGACACTGGGCTTAGGATCTGCATAGGAAACACACACACAAGCACACACCTACCTTTGTTGCCTGCAGATGCCTCCTTGGCTGTCCCCAAACGGTATCAAACCAACACCCACGGGAAGCTGTAAGCATAGAGGACATGCCTGCACCCCATTGGACTTACCTGTGTGGGTTAAATCCGGGTTATTTGACAACCTATGGCGGTGATGGTTCTGCTCAGGCAGAGCAGTGCTGATGCTCCTCATAAAGCTGTCGCTGCTGTGAAGGTTCTAGGTGACATCACAATCCCTATGGTTACATACACAACAAAGCTGGGTTGTTGTTGTTTACACTCTGCAAGGCCTGTGGAAGTGAGTGACATCATAGCACTGTAGTTCTGAGGGTTCTAGATGGATGCAACAATCTCCTGTTGCTTCTATGAAGGCCGTAATAGACGACATCACCAAACAGCTCCATAGTCACATACACAGCAAAGGAGAGATGTTGTTTACACCTAGTGATGTCAGTGGTATTGAGTGACATCACAGCACAGTGCTAAGGCTCCTGGGCCTGGACACAGCAGCGGCTGCAATATCTCAACGGAGAATACGTTTATATATATGTGTGTGTGTGCGCGTATATATATATATATATATATATATATATATATATATATATATATATATATATATTTCTCCGCCGAAATCACTTTTAAACCCATTTCCACCTTTTTTTCCCTTCTCTTCCTCTTACTTTTTTTCACGTTTTTTTACGTTTTTCTCCTTTTCGCCTCTTTTCTGGGCGTATTATTCTTCTTTTTCTTCTTTTTTTTCGTCTAATGCATACCCCATCAGTGCAGCAATGCTTATTCAATACCGCCAGCAGATGGAGACACTGGGGGATAATTTTCTAAGGATTTATACTGATTTTTCCTGTCTGAATTTGTCGCACAGAAAGTTGCAGGCCAAATATGTGTGACATTTCTGCGACTTTAGCTTCTAGAGCATTTTTACAACATTATACATAGGTGCTGAATACATAAAAAGCGACTGTTCAGCGACAGACAAGTCGCATCGGCTGAAAGTAGGCCAGAATGTCAGTCCATGTTGGAGCAGGTTTAGATACAGTCTAAAGCATAGATCTCAAAGTCTGTGCACAGAATTTAGCAAGGGCCTCGCACCTTCTGATGCATCAGGTAGGTGCACTATAGCATAGCCTAACCCTCTGTACTTTGGTCTATATTGATGCGGGACATAGACAGCCAGCTGATGACCAATCCATTAGTGCAATGGATGGCTGGAAGCATTTGTCTTTGCCTTTGCAATACCACAGAAGCAATGCATGGTCAATGTACAGCAATGACACACCTGTGTGAACAGCCAGGAGACCCCCCCATGTTATGTTACATAGTTACATAGTTAGTACGGTCGAAAAAAGACATATGTCCATCAAGTTCAACCAGGGAATTAAGGGGTAGGGGTGTGGCGCGATATTGGGGAAGGGATGAGATTTTATATTTCTTCATAAGCATTAATCTTATTTTGTCAATTAGGAACATTCAGCACCCACCCGCTATCAAGGCAGCTGCCTATCATGTCATGCCCTACCTGCACAGGTGTGCTGGCTACTCAAATGATCCAATTAAGGAGGCCATTTAGTCAGCAGCAGCAGAAGTCCTGTGCCTGGACGCTCCAACAGCGGCCAGACACAAGCAGAAGCAGCAGAAGCAGCAGCAGCACCACCTTTTGTTTTTTGGCTGCAGCAGCAGCAGCAGCAGCAAGGCCCACAGGGCTGGCTAGCTGGCTAGCCAGCAAGCAGGTAGCAATGAAAGTAGGAATCTTTCTTTTTAACCCTGTAAGGGGGTGGTGCACTGTACCCGAAGATACTGCCATATCGGGTCAATGCATAGGGCGACGGAAGCAAGCTTCGAAATCGGCCCCCGTTCTCAAAAATCCATTTAATATATGGTCCCCAGATAGGGGACGTATCAGATATTAAACTGATAAGAACAGATACTACACTTGATCTTAGCCAAAAGGCCGAGAAGCGATAACCGTGAAAGGGGCGGGCCCAACAAGGTCCCCTTCATGGGCACTATCACTGCTTGCTGTCAGGGAGGCTGCCAGACAATTTTCCATGCACACTCTGGGCTGGGGGGCAGTCAACCACCAGTACACACAGCAGAACCTAAACCCATACCATTATTGCTAAGCAGCAAGACAGGGGCCCATTGCACTCCCACGGGGCCTTTTTAAATGCAATCCATAACCCGGATTTGCCAGGAACCCTTCTTACTCCTCCTACTTGCATGTGACACTGGGCTTAGGATCTGCATAGGAAACACACACACAAGCACACACCTACCTTTGTTGCCTGCAGATGCCTCCTTGGCTGTCCCCAAACGGTATCAAACCAACACCCACGGGAAGCTGTAAGCATAGAGGACATGCCTGCACCCCATTGGACTTACCTGTGTGGGTTAAATCCGGGTTATTTGACAACCTATGGCGGTGATGGTTCTGCTCAGGCAGAGCAGTGCTGATGCTCCTCATAAAGCTGTCGCTGCTGTGAAGGTTCTAGGTGACATCACAATCCCTATGGTTACATACACAACAAAGCTGGGTTGTTGTTGTTTACACTCTGCAAGGCCTGTGGAAGTGAGTGACATCATAGCACTGTAGTTCTGAGGGTTCTAGATGGATGCAACAATCTCCTGTTGCTTCTATGAAGGCCATAATAGACGACATCACCAAACAGCTCCATAGTCACATACACAGCAAAGGAGAGATGTTGTTTACACCTAGTGATGTCAGTGGTATTGAGTGACATCACAGCACAGTGCTAAGGCTCCTGGGCCTGGACACAGCAGCGGCTGCAATATCTCAACGGAGAATACGTTTATATATATGTGTGTGTGTGCGCGTATATATATATATATATATATATATATATATATATATATATATATTTCTCCGCCGAAATCACTTTTAAACCCATTTCCACCTTTTTTTCCCTTCTCTTCCTCTTACTTTTTTTTCACGTTTTTTTACGTTTTTCTCCTTTTCGCCTCTTTTCTGGGCGTATTATTCTTCTTTTTCTTCTTTTTTTTCGTCTAATGCATACCCCATCAGTGCAGCAATGCTTATTCAATACCGCCAGCAGATGGAGACACTGGGGGATAATTTTCTAAGGATTTATACTGATTTTTCCTGTCTGAATTTGTCGCACAGAAAGTTGCAGGCCAAATATGTGTGACATTTCTGCGACTTTAGCTTCTAGAGCATTTTTACAACATTATACATAGGTGCTGAATACATAAAAAGCGACTGTTCAGCGACAGACAAGTCGCATCGGCTGAAAGTAGGCCAGAATGTCAGTCCATGTTGGAGCAGGTTTAGATACAGTCTAAAGCATAGATCTCAAAGTCTGTGCACAGAATTTAGCAAGGGCCTCGCACCTTCTGATGCATCAGGTAGGTGCACTATAGCATAGCCTAACCCTCTGTACTTTGGTCTATATTGATGCGGGACATAGACAGCCAGCTGATGACCAATCCATTAGTGCAATGGATGGCTGGAAGCATTTGTCTTTGCCTTTGCAATACCACAGAAGCAATGCATGGTCAATGTACAGCAATGACACACCTGTGTGAACAGCCAGGAGACCCCCCCATGTTATGTTACATAGTTACATAGTTAGTACGGTCGAAAAAAGACATATGTCCATCAAGTTCAACCAGGGAATTAAGGGGTAGGGGTGTGGCGCGATATTGGGGAAGGGATGAGATTTTATATTTCTTCATAAGCATTAATCTTATTTTGTCAATTAGGAACATTCAGCACCCACCCGCTATCAAGGCAGCTGCCTATCATGTCATGCCCTACCTGCACAGGTGTGCTGGCTACTCAAATGATCCAATTAAGGAGGCCATTTAGTCAGCAGCAGCAGAAGTCCTGTGCCTGGACGCTCCAACAGCGGCCAGACACAAGCAGAAGCAGCAGAAGCAGCAGCAGCACCACCTTTTGTTTTTTGGCTGCAGCAGCAGCAGCAGCAGCAAGGCCCACAGGGCTGGCTAGCTGGCTAGCCAGCAAGCAGGTAGCAATGAAAGTAGGAATCTTTCTTTTTAACCCTGTAAGGGGGTGGTGCACTGTACCCGAAGATACTGCCATATCGGGTCAATGCATAGGGCGACGGAAGCAAGCTTCGAAATCGGCCCCCGTTCTCAAAAATCCATTTAATATATGGTCCCCAGATAGGGGACGTATCAGATATTAAACTGATAAGAACAGATACTACACTTGATCTTAGCCAAAAGGCCGAGAAGCGATAACCGTGAAAGGGGCGGGCCCAACAAGGTCCCCTTCATGGGCACTATCACTGCTTGCTGTCAGGGAGGCTGCCAGACAATTTTCCATGCACACTCTGGGCTGGGGGGCAGTCAACCACCAGTACACACAGCAGAACCTAAACCCATACCATTATTGCTAAGCAGCAAGACAGGGGCCCATTGCACTCCCACGGGGCCTTTTTAAATGCAATCCATAACCCGGATTTGCCAGGAACCCTTCTTACTCCTCCTACTTGCATGTGACACTGGGCTTAGGATCTGCATAGGAAACACACACACAAGCACACACCTACCTTTGTTGCCTGCAGATGCCTCCTTGGCTGTCCCCAAACGGTATCAAACCAACACCCACGGGAAGCTGTAAGCATAGAGGACATGCCTGCACCCCATTGGACTTACCTGTGTGGGTTAAATCCGGGTTATTTGACAACCTATGGCGGTGATGGTTCTGCTCAGGCAGAGCAGTGCTGATGCTCCTCATAAAGCTGTCGCTGCTGTGAAGGTTCTAGGTGACATCACAATCCCTATGGTTACATACACAACAAAGCTGGGTTGTTGTTGTTTACACTCTGCAAGGCCTGTGGAAGTGAGTGACATCATAGCACTGTAGTTCTGAGGGTTCTAGATGGATGCAACAATCTCCTGTTGCTTCTATGAAGGCCATAATAGACGACATCACCAAACAGCTCCATAGTCACATACACAGCAAAGGAGAGATGTTGTTTACACCTAGTGATGTCAGTGGTATTGAGTGACATCACAGCACAGTGCTAAGGCTCCTGGGCCTGGACACAGCAGCGGCTGCAATATCTCAACGGAGAATACGTTTATATATATGTGTGTGTGTGCGCGTATATATATATATATATATATATATATATATATATATATATATATATTTCTCCGCCGAAATCACTTTTAAACCCATTTCCACCTTTTTTTCCCTTCTCTTCCTCTTACTTTTTTTTCACGTTTTTTTACGTTTTTCTCCTTTTCGCCTCTTTTCTGGGCGTATTATTCTTCTTTTTCTTCTTTTTTTTCGTCTAATGCATACCCCATCAGTGCAGCAATGCTTATTCAATACCGCCAGCAGATGGAGACACTGGGGGATAATTTTCTAAGGATTTATACTGATTTTTCCTGTCTGAATTTGTCGCACAGAAAGTTGCAGGCCAAATATGTGTGACATTTCTGCGACTTTAGCTTCTAGAGCATTTTTACAACATTATACATAGGTGCTGAATACATAAAAAGCGACTGTTCAGCGACAGACAAGTCGCATCGGCTGAAAGTAGGCCAGAATGTCAGTCCATGTTGGAGCAGGTTTAGATACAGTCTAAAGCATAGATCTCAAAGTCTGTGCACAGAATTTAGCAAGGGCCTCGCACCTTCTGATGCATCAGGTAGGTGCACTATAGCATAGCCTAACCCTCTGTACTTTGGTCTATATTGATGCGGGACATAGACAGCCAGCTGATGACCAATCCATTAGTGCAATGGATGGCTGGAAGCATTTGTCTTTGCCTTTGCAATACCACAGAAGCAATGCATGGTCAATGTACAGCAATGACACACCTGTGTGAACAGCCAGGAGACCCCCCCATGTTATGTTACATAGTTACATAGTTAGTACGGTCGAAAAAAGACATATGTCCATCAAGTTCAACCAGGGAATTAAGGGGTAGGGGTGTGGCGCGATATTGGGGAAGGGATGAGATTTTATATTTCTTCATAAGCATTAATCTTATTTTGTCAATTAGGAACATTCAGCACCCACCCGCTATCAAGGCAGCTGCCTATCATGTCATGCCCTACCTGCACAGGTGTGCTGGCTACTCAAATGATCCAATTAAGGAGGCCATTTAGTCAGCAGCAGCAGAAGTCCTGTGCCTGGACGCTCCAACAGCGGCCAGACACAAGCAGAAGCAGCAGAAGCAGCAGCAGCACCACCTTTTGTTTTTTGGCTGCAGCAGCAGCAGCAGCAGCAAGGCCCACAGGGCTGGCTAGCTGGCTAGCCAGCAAGCAGGTAGCAATGAAAGTAGGAATCTTTCTTTTTAACCCTGTAAGGGGGTGGTGCACTGTACCCGAAGATACTGCCATATCGGGTCAATGCATAGGGCGACGGAAGCAAGCTTCGAAATCGGCCCCCGTTCTCAAAAATCCATTTAATATATGGTCCCCAGATAGGGGACGTATCAGATATTAAACTGATAAGAACAGATACTACACTTGATCTTAGCCAAAAGGCCGAGAAGCGATAACCGTGAAAGGGGCGGGCCCAACAAGGTCCCCTTCATGGGCACTATCACTGCTTGCTGTCAGGGAGGCTGCCAGACAATTTTCCATGCACACTCTGGGCTGGGGGGCAGTCAACCACCAGTACACACAGCAGAACCTAAACCCATACCATTATTGCTAAGCAGCAAGACAGGGGCCCATTGCACTCCCACGGGGCCTTTTTAAATGCAATCCATAACCCGGATTTGCCAGGAACCCTTCTTACTCCTCCTACTTGCATGTGACACTGGGCTTAGGATCTGCATAGGAAACACACACACAAGCACACACCTACCTTTGTTGCCTGCAGATGCCTCCTTGGCTGTCCCCAAACGGTATCAAACCAACACCCACGGGAAGCTGTAAGCATAGAGGACATGCCTGCACCCCATTGGACTTACCTGTGTGGGTTAAATCCGGGTTATTTGACAACCTATGGCGGTGATGGTTCTGCTCAGGCAGAGCAGTGCTGATGCTCCTCATAAAGCTGTCGCTGCTGTGAAGGTTCTAGGTGACATCACAATCCCTATGGTTACATACACAACAAAGCTGGGTTGTTGTTGTTTACACTCTGCAAGGCCTTTGGAAGTGAGTGACATCATAGCACTGTAGTTCTGAGGGTTCTAGATGGATGCAACAATCTCCTGTTGCTTCTATGAAGGCCATAATAGACGACATCACCAAACAGCTCCATAGTCACATACACAGCAAAGGAGAGATGTTGTTTACACCTAGTGATGTCAGTGGTATTGAGTGACATCACAGCACAGTGCTAAGGCTCCTGGGCCTGGACACAGCAGCGGCTGCAATATCTCAACGGAGAATACGTTTATATATATGTGTGTGTGTGCGCGTATATATATATATATATATATATATATATATATATATATATATATTTCTCCGCCGAAATCACTTTTAAACCCATTTCCACCTTTTTTTCCCTTCTCTTCCTCTTACTTTTTTTTCACGTTTTTTTACGTTTTTCTCCTTTTCGCCTCTTTTCTGGGCGTATTATTCTTCTTTTTCTTCTTTTTTTTCGTCTAATGCATACCCCATCAGTGCAGCAATGCTTATTCAATACCGCCAGCAGATGGAGACACTGGGGGATAATTTTCTAAGGATTTATACTGATTTTTCCTGTCTGAATTTGTCGCACAGAAAGTTGCAGGCCAAATATGTGTGACATTTCTGCGACTTTAGCTTCTAGAGCATTTTTACAACATTATACATAGGTGCTGAATACATAAAAAGCGACTGTTCAGCGACAGACAAGTCGCATCGGCTGAAAGTAGGCCAGAATGTCAGTCCATGTTGGAGCAGGTTTAGATACAGTCTAAAGCATAGATCTCAAAGTCTGTGCACAGAATTTAGCAAGGGCCTCGCACCTTCTGATGCATCAGGTAGGTGCACTATAGCATAGCCTAACCCTCTGTACTTTGGTCTATATTGATGCGGGACATAGACAGCCAGCTGATGACCAATCCATTAGTGCAATGGATGGCTGGAAGCATTTGTCTTTGCCTTTGCAATACCACAGAAGCAATGCATGGTCAATGTACAGCAATGACACACCTGTGTGAACAGCCAGGAGACCCCCCCATGTTATGTTACATAGTTACATAGTTAGTACGGTCGAAAAAAGACATATGTCCATCAAGTTCAACCAGGGAATTAAGGGGTAGGGGTGTGGCGCGATATTGGGGAAGGGATGAGATTTTATATTTCTTCATAAGCATTAATCTTATTTTGTCAATTAGGAACATTCAGCACCCACCCGCTATCAAGGCAGCTGCCTATCATGTCATGCCCTACCTGCACAGGTGTGCTGGCTACTCAAATGATCCAATTAAGGAGGCCATTTAGTCAGCAGCAGCAGAAGTCCTGTGCCTGGACGCTCCAACAGCGGCCAGACACAAGCAGAAGCAGCAGAAGCAGCAGCAGCACCACCTTTTGTTTTTTGGCTGCAGCAGCAGCAGCAGCAAGGCCCACAGGGCTGGCTAGCTGGCTAGCCAGCAAGCAGGTAGCAATGAAAGTAGGAATCTTTCTTTTTAACCCTGTAAGGGGGTGGTGCACTGTACCCGAAGATACTGCCATATCGGGTCAATGCATAGGGCGACGGAAGCAAGCTTCGAAATCGGCCCCCGTTCTCAAAAATCCATTTAATATATGGTCCCCAGATAGGGGACGTATCAGATATTAAACTGATAAGAACAGATAAGGTTTCAACAAAATTTTATTGAATAAATAAGAAACCATACAAAATTTAAAATGCAAAATAATAAAAGGTTCACAAAAGTTTTAAAATACAAATAATAAAACCAGTAATAAAAGGAGAAAAAATAAAAATGGCAGGATAAAACATTATACAAATGTCATAAAAACTGATTATACTGTTATTTCGTTCCATAGAGGCAGACACCACATGGATGCTGCCTCGCTGGCCCCCAACTGTTTCTTGTCTCTTAGGTAATAGATGTACATCTCACTCAGGGCCAGCTTTATACAGTTTTTAACATCAATAAAATCATGTTTAAAAAGTAAGATGTTCCTAACTTTCCAGATGGCATTTTTAAAACAATTAATAATCATCCAGCAGATCATCTGCTGTTTAAAATTGGGGCAGTTAAAAAGACCGTAAAAGACACATTCGTGATTAAAATCTTTTAGGCCGCAGGCCCACTTCAAAAGTGGGCCTACCTTCCTCCAAAGCTCCCGTGCAAAAGGGCAGTTCCAAAATATGTGCAGCACCGTTTCGTCCACTCCGCAGCCATCTCTCGGGCACTTGGCTCTCGCCACCAGTCCTCGCCTGTGCTGGAACTCACGAGTAGGGAGGCACTGGTGGACGATTGCCCAGGCAAGATCCCTGTGTACATTCGCCAGAAACTTCCCGTACACGTTCCGCCATACCTTTTTGGATCTTGCCTGTGTGAAATTGGACACTGCCAGGGTAACCTCACTCCGCCTGAGGACCTTTGATACCTTTCTCTGGTCCCCCAGTATGTCAGGCTCCAAATCTTGGAGACCTAGGAGCCTGACTGTCTTTTCCAACACCACATAATGTTTTGGGGGACACAGAAGCACCGGAGCGTTCAGAGGGATGCGCAACCATCTTTTAAAAACCATGCCCGCAGCGTACCTTAAAAAGCAGCTAAAAATGCCATCGGATTTAATAATTTTAAAACAGAAACAGAAATACTTTATGTAAAAGAAAGTAAAAAGGTTAGGAACATCTTTCCCGCCATTATCTTTACTTTTGTACATAAAATCACGCTTTAATTTCTCCATTTTTGAACCCCATAAAAAAGAAAAAACAATTCTAGTTACTTTTTTAATGTATAAAATAGATGGAGGAAATACCATGGCAATGTATAGCATAATAGGGAGTAAAACCATCTTTATTATTAAAATCTTCCCCTCCATGGTAAGGTTTCTAAGATTCCACATTAAAATCTTCTTCTCCATCTTAGCTATAGCTGAATCCCAGTTAGGGCTCCCATCATTGACCTGGTTAAAAACAATACCTAAAACTTTAATTTGATCCTGTTGCATTGTGACTCCTGGGGTGATGGATGAATCCCAGGAGCCAATATAAAAACAGTCACATTTATCTGTGTTTAGCTTAAAACCAGAGACCTCGCAGAAATAGCTGGTGTTCCTCAATGCCCCCCTCATGGATGGAGAGTCCGGGCACAGTATGGTGACATCATCCATGTACCCCAACACCTTTAGATGGGTCCCTCCTCCACCAGGTATCGGTACGCCTCTTACTACCCGGTCTTTTCTGAGGAGGGCCATCAGTGGTTCGATTGCGCAAATAAAAAGGAGTGGGGACAGGGGGCAGCCCTGTTTGACACCTGATAAAAGAGGAACACCGCTGGTTAAAAAGCCATTAACAGAGACTTGACTAAAACAGGATCGGTATAAAAGCATGATTCGGCTTAAAATCGTTTCAGGCACTGCCATCTTTTTAAGAACTAAAAACAGGTATTCATGGGAGACCCTATCAAAGGCTTTTTCAAAGTCTAAGGATAAAATTGCTACAGTTTGATTTCTATCCTTAAAATACCATAAAACATCTCTTAAAATATTTAGGGATTCAGCTATAGACCTTCCAGGTACCCCACAAACCTGATTTGGGTGAATTAATTTATGAATAAAAGGTTTAAAACGGACAGCTAATAACTTGGCTAAAACTTTATAATCGACATTTAAAAGTGTGATGGGGCGCCAATTTTTTAGCATATCCTTTTCACCCTTTTTAAAAAGTAATGATACAATCCCCCTCCTCCAGGAAGGGGGAAGTTCATTAACAATAAAAGTTTCTTTATACAATAAAACCATATCATCCTTTAAAATATCCCAAAAAGCTAAATAAAATTCGATGGGTAAACCATCTTCCCCAGGGGCCTTCCCACTAGAAAAACTTTTAAAAACAAATAAAAGTTCATCTAAGTTAAGATCACGGGATAAAACCTCCTGGTCTAAAACATCTAGCTTAAAATCAAGGGAATTAAGAACATGTTCTAAAAAGGATGGATTAAGATCTTTCTTATTAAAAAGAAGCTGGTAGAAGTTAAAAACTGCATCTAACATGCCTTTTGGAGTGGATTCACCCTCAAGGTTTTGGATGATATCCCTCCTATTCATCACTTTTTTAAAAAAGAAACGGGAACATTTCTCGCCCTCCTCCAGGTGCTGCACATGTGAGTTAAAAATGATTTGTTTCCCTTTCTTTTCTATGGCATGTTTTATTTCAGTTTTAAGGTTTAAAATATCATTTTCTACATCCATACCAGCTTCTTTCAATTTAAAAAGTACATTTAAACGCATGTTAAGAACATAAAACCACTGTTTTTCCATTTTTGCCTTCTTCTTACCTGCTTTGATAAAAAAAAATCTGATTTTAGATTTGGTGCCCTCCCACCAGTGCAGCATAGGCTCGTGGGGTTTTCTTTGTGATTGCCAGCATTGGTAGGTCCGCACAAACTCCTCTTTTATCTCAGGGTCCTCTAGGAGTGTGGTGTTTAATCTCCAGAGGCCCCTTTTTGCTTTTTGCTCCCCCTCTAGCTCCAGGCCCACCAAGAGGAGCTTATGATCAGAGAAGATATTCTGCTCGAGCGTGCATTTCAGGGGTTTAAAAGCTCTAGAGGAAAAAATAAAATCGATTCTGGAGCTCACTCTTCCATTGGACCATGTGGCGCCTGGGTCCTCCGGCAAGAGATCCTTCCAGCAATCTTTCAAATTAAAATCATCAATAAAATTTTTAAGCAGGTAAGAAGTGCGGTCTTTACGATTAATATCCCCACCCTGCCGGTGTTCCCCATCACGTATGCAGTTAAAATCACCTCCCACCAGCAGGGGGGAAGACCCAACACAAAACAGTGGTAAAATTTCAAATAGTTCTGCCCGCTCCTGTTTATCAGGAGGGGCATACACATTTAAAACACGAATTAAAAGTCCATTAAAATATAGATGAATTAAAAGAGCTCTGCCAGGCACAATCTCAGTTACTGTATGAATAGAAAAGGACTGGCCTCGGCAGAGCAGCCCAACACCCACAGAACGACAGTCATTTGCACCGGACCATATGGATGGGCCCAGCTTCCAGTCTTCTTTTAAGTCTTTATAGTCCATTTTACTAGGGATTCCACATTCTTGTAGCAGGCAAAGGTCAAAGTCACATGTCTCTAGATAAGAAAATAAAGCAGCCCTGCGATCAGGGCTCTTTAAGGACCTCACATTGAGTGAGGCAATTTTTACAGGGATAGGCATAGTTTATGGAGAGTCTGTGCTTGGAGAATCAAAGTCAATAATAAGCTGCGTACCGTCATCCCCCGCCTGCGGGGTCATCAGCTCCTTGATGTTCTGAGGGTCGGAGCTTGAGATCGATGATGCCCCGACCCTGAGCTCGCTCTCGTCCGAACTACGGCACGCCGCTTTCCTTTGAATGTCTTCCTCTTCTTCTTCTCTTTGTCTTTTAAATGTCACACTGCTGTCCATATCCTCTGTGTTGCTCTCACTCGATGTAATCTCTGGCCCCCGGCTGATGGATCTGCGTCTTCTTTCATCATTTGACGACTGGAACTGCTGCACAGGGGCCTGTGAGGCCTCTTTTCCGGAACCTTTGCCGCTACCTTGGGAAGTTTTCATCGCTTGTTCCCCAGCAAGCGTTGCTGAGGACTGTTGCTCCAACTTCCCCATCGATCGACGATGGCCAGTTTTACCCACCGGGTCCACTGCTGGCGGGGCAGCAAACCCTGGTTTGGCGCCACTTGTCTTCTTGGCCCTGTCCTGTATAGGCGGAGTAACAGGACCGGGCTCAGACCTGGCCACCTGGCTCCCCTTCCGGCGAGCTTTCACCGGGGCCTCTTCGTCCGGAGCAGGGCGACCCTGGGCCAAGCCAGTACCTGGCTTATGCTGCAATTTTGGGTCCACTTTTGCCCCCACCGAGGCCCGTCGGCTGCCACCCGCCACAGGTGAGCCCCCTTCAGAAGTTTCGGCGGGCTCTTGAGCCAGGTAGGAAGTCGATCGACGTCTTTCAATTTCCCGGGCAGTAAACTCGATCACCCGCCCGGGCTTCGTGGAATCCCCATGGCCTCCCCCTAGCACTACCACCGGTGGGCCCCCCGATGGAGCACCAGAGGTCTTGGGCCTGGACCCATCAGTACCTGCCATCTGGGGTTTGGGCATCTTAAAAAAGGACGTCTTTTGTCCTGTCCCCTCTTTGGGTGGGCCCAGCCTTGACCCACCCATCGTAGTTTTTGCTTTATGGGGACAGGAATTAAAATCGTGATTTTCCTCTCCGCAGAGGTTGCACCTTATCGTATGGCTACATCTTGAGGCTATGTGACCTTCTTGGCCACACCTATTGCAGCGAATCACACGCTCCGCGCCGCAGGTCTCCTGGGTGTGGCCAAACCTCAAGCAATTTCGGCAATACATAGGCATTTGAGGATAGAACAGGAAGCCCCGAACTCTCCCGATGGCAAAATTTGGGGGCGGATGGCAAAGACCCCCAATACCACCGGGATCCTTACGGAGCTTGACCCAGAACTTCCTCTTGCCGTTCCAGAACCGCACAGAGTTCAAGATTTTGTTTGCGAATCGCACCTCTTCGCAGTATCGCCGAAGAAAAGTGGCTATATCCTCCGTGGTCACATGAGGGCTGTGCATAGCCACCACCAACGGTATATGTTCCTCACCATAGAGGAACTGGAACGAAAGACCGTCGAGTCGATCGTCCCTCTGGTCCGCACCAGACAAGGTTGCATAGATGTTATCGCAACACGCCGTGGCCGTGAAGGTGACGGTATACAGGCCACGGCTTTCCTGGTCATTTAGACACAGGATGTCCTCCCTATTGAGGCGGAAGTAGTCAAGAAGAATCACCTCCGCAATGAAGCGGAGGTTCTTCAACTGACGATGGCTCTCCGACACCTCTATGCGGATGGTATTTCGCATCGACATTTCCCCAGAGGGGAAAGCCCAGGAGAACGGCATCTTCCACACCCAGGGACTAAGCCCCTTCCCCAATAGCAGCAGGGGCTCGGAATCCCGCTATAAAAGCGGAACCCTTACCCAAGGCAGAGGTCGGGGGTACCCTAGGTGCTTCCGAAGCTACAGGTAACGCTCAACGTACCGAAAATGCCTTCTGAGACACAAGGTCCCAGAGACAGGGGGATCGCAACCCGTTGTCCGTGGACTAAGCCCGCTCCCCAATAGCAGCAAGGGGGTGAAGTCCCTCCGTAAGGAGAGACAATCCCCCAAGGCCGAGAAGCGGGGTACCACAGACACCTTCCGACCAGACCAAATGCAGATACTACACTTGATCTTAGCCAAAAGGCCGAGAAGCGATAACCGTGAAAGGGGCGGGCCCAACAAGGTCCCCTTCATGGGCACTATCACTGCTTGCTGTCAGGGAGGCTGCCAGACAATTTTCCATGCACACTCTGGGCTGGGGGGCAGTCAACCACCAGTACACACAGCAGAACCTAAACCCATACCATTATTGCTAAGCAGCAAGACAGGGGCCCATTGCACTCCCACGGGGCCTTTTTAAATGCAATCCATAACCCAGATTTGCCAGGAACCCTTCTTACTCCTCCTACTTGCATGTGACACTGGGCTTAGGATCTGCATAGGAAACACACACACAAGCACACACCTACCTTTGTTGCCTGCAGATGCCTCCTTGGCTGTCCCCAAACGGTATCAAACCAACACCCACGGGAAGCTGTAAGCATAGAGGACATGCCTGCACCCCATTGGACTTACCTGTGTGGGTTAAATCCGGGTTATTTGACAACCTATGGCGGTGATGGTTCTGCTCAGGCAGAGCAGTGCTGATGCTCCTCATAAAGCTGTCGCTGCTGTGAAGGTTCTAGGTGACATCACAATCCCTATGGTTACATACACAACAAAGCTGGGTTGTTGTTGTTTACACTCTGCAAGGCCTGTGGAAGTGAGTGACATCATAGCACTGTAGTTCTGAGGGTTCTAGATGGATGCAACAATCTCCTGTTGCTTCTATGAAGGCCGTAATAGACGACATCACCAAACAGCTCCATAGTCACATACACAGCAAAGGAGAGATGTTGTTTACACCTAGTGATGTCAGTGGTATTGAGTGACATCACAGCACAGTGCTAAGGCTCCTGGGCCTGGACACAGCAGCGGCTGCAATATCTCAACGGAGAATACGTTTATATATATGTGTGTGTGTGCGCGTATATATATATATATATATATATATATATATATATATATATTTCTCCGCCGAAATCACTTTTAAACCCATTTCCACCTTTTTTTCCCTTCTCTTCCTCTTACTTTTTTTCCACGTTTTTTTACGTTTTTCTCCTTTTCGCCTCTTTTCTGGGCGTATTATTCTTCTTTTTCTTCTTTTTTTTCGTCTAATGCATACCCCATCAGTGCAGCAATGCTTATTCAATACCGCCAGCAGATGGAGACACTGGGGGATAATTTTCTAAGGATTTATACTGATTTTTCCTGTCTGAATTTGTCGCACAGAAAGTTGCAGGCCAAATATGTGTGACATTTCTGCGACTTTAGCTTCTAGAGCATTTTTACAACATTATACATAGGTGCTGAATACATAAAAAGCGACTGTTCAGCGACAGACAAGTCGCATCGGCTGAAAGTAGGCCAGAATGTCAGTCCATGTTGGAGCAGGTTTAGATACAGTCTAAAGCATAGATCTCAAAGTCTGTGCACAGAATTTAGCAAGGGCCTCGCACCTTCTGATGCATCAGGTAGGTGCACTATAGCATAGCCTAACCCTCTGTACTTTGGTCTATATTGATGCGGGACATAGACAGCCAGCTGATGACCAATCCATTAGTGCAATGGATGGCTGGAAGCATTTGTCTTTGCCTTTGCAATACCACAGAAGCAATGCATGGTCAATGTACAGCAATGACACACCTGTGTGAACAGCCAGGAGACCCCCCCATGTTATGTTACATAGTTACATAGTTAGTACGGTCGAAAAAAGACATATGTCCATCAAGTTCAACCAGGGAATTAAGGGGTAGGGGTGTGGCGCGATATTGGGGAAGGGATGAGATTTTATATTTCTTCATAAGCATTAATCTTATTTTGTCAATTAGGAACATTCAGCACCCACCCGCTATCAAGGCAGCTGCCTATCATGTCATGCCCTACCTGCACAGGTGTGCTGGCTACTCAAATGATCCAATTAAGGAGGCCATTTAGTCAGCAGCAGCAGAAGTCCTGTGCCTGGACGCTCCAACAGCGGCCAGACACAAGCAGAAGCAGCAGAAGCAGCAGCAGCACCACCTTTTGTTTTTTGGCTGCAGCAGCAGCAGCAGCAAGGCCCACAGGGCTGGCTAGCTGGCTAGCCAGCAAGCAGGTAGCAATGAAAGTAGGAATCTTTCTTTTTAACCCTGTAAGGGGGTGGTGCACTGTACCCGAAGATACTGCCATATCGGGTCAATGCATAGGGCGACGGAAGCAAGCTTCGAAATCGGCCCCCGTTCTCAAAAATCCATTTAATATATGGTCCCCAGATAGGGGACGTATCAGATATTAAACTGATAAGAACAGATACTACACTTGATCTTAGCCAAAAGGCCGAGAAGCGATAACCGTGAAAGGGGCGGGCCCAACAAGGTCCCCTTCATGGGCACTATCACTGCTTGCTGTCAGGGAGGCTGCCAGACAATTTTCCATGCACACTCTGGGCTGGGGGGCAGTCAACCACCAGTACACACAGCAGAACCTAAACCCATACCATTATTGCTAAGCAGCAAGACAGGGGCCCATTGCACTCCCACGGGGCCTTTTTAAATGCAATCCATAACCCGGATTTGCCAGGAACCCTTCTTACTCCTCCTACTTGCATGTGACACTGGGCTTAGGATCTGCATAGGAAACACACACACAAGCACACACCTACCTTTGTTGCCTGCAGATGCCTCCTTGGCTGTCCCCAAACGGTATCAAACCAACACCCACGGGAAGCTGTAAGCATAGAGGACATGCCTGCACCCCATTGGACTTACCTGTGTGGGTTAAATCCGGGTTATTTGACAACCTATGGCGGTGATGGTTCTGCTCAGGCAGAGCAGTGCTGATGCTCCTCATAAAGCTGTCGCTGCTGTGAAGGTTCTAGGTGACATCACAATCCCTATGGTTACATACACAACAAAGCTGGGTTGTTGTTGTTTACACTCTGCAAGGCCTGTGGAAGTGAGTGACATCATAGCACTGTAGTTCTGAGGGTTCTAGATGGATGCAACAATCTCCTGTTGCTTCTATGAAGGCCATAATAGACGACATCACCAAACAGCTCCATAGTCACATACACAGCAAAGGAGAGATGTTGTTTACACCTAGTGATGTCAGTGGTATTGAGTGACATCACAGCACAGTGCTAAGGCTCCTGGGCCTGGACACAGCAGCGGCTGCAATATCTCAACGGAGAATACGTTTATATATATGTGTGTGTGTGCGCGTATATATATATATATATATATATATATATATATATATATTTCTCCGCCGAAATCACTTTTAAACCCATTTCCACCTTTTTTTCCCTTCTCTTCCTCTTACTTTTTTTTCACGTTTTTTTACGTTTTTCTCCTTTTCGCCTCTTTTCTGGGCGTATTATTCTTCTTTTTCTTCTTTTTTTTCGTCTAATGCATACCCCATCAGTGCAGCAATGCTTATTCAATACCGCCAGCAGATGGAGACACTGGGGGATAATTTTCTAAGGATTTATACTGATTTTTCCTGTCTGAATTTGTCGCACAGAAAGTTGCAGGCCAAATATGTGTGACATTTCTGCGACTTTAGCTTCTAGAGCATTTTTACAACATTATACATAGGTGCTGAATACATAAAAAGCGACTGTTCAGCGACAGACAAGTCGCATCGGCTGAAAGTAGGCCAGAATGTCAGTCCATGTTGGAGCAGGTTTAGATACAGTCTAAAGCATAGATCTCAAAGTCTGTGCACAGAATTTAGCAAGGGCCTCGCACCTTCTGATGCATCAGGTAGGTGCACAATAGCATAGCCTAACCCTCTGTACTTTGGTCTATATTGATGCGGGACATAGACAGCCAGCTGATGACCAATCCATTAGTGCAATGGATGGCTGGAAGCATTTGTCTTTGCCTTTGCAATACCACAGAAGCAATGCATGGTCAATGTACAGCAATGACACACCTGTGTGAACAGCCAGGAGACCCCCCCATGTTATGTTACATAGTTACATAGTTAGTACGGTCGAAAAAAGACATATGTCCATCAAGTTCAACCAGGGAATTAAGGGGTAGGGGTGTGGCGCGATATTGGGGAAGGGATGAGATTTTATATTTCTTCATAAGCATTAATCTTATTTTGTCAATTAGGAACATTCAGCACCCACCCGCTATCAAGGCAGCTGCCTATCATGTCATGCCCTACCTGCACAGGTGTGCTGGCTACTCAAATGATCCAATTAAGGAGGCCATTTAGTCAGCAGCAGCAGAAGTCCTGTGCCTGGACGCTCCAACAGCGGCCAGACACAAGCAGAAGCAGCAGAAGCAGCAGCAGCACCACCTTTTGTTTTTTGGCTGCAGCAGCAGCAGCAGCAGCAAGGCCCACAGGGCTGGCTAGCTGGCTAGCCAGCAAGCAGGTAGCAATGAAAGTAGGAATCTTTCTTTTTAACCCTGTAAGGGGGTGGTGCACTGTACCCGAAGATACTGCCATATCGGGTCAATGCATAGGGCGACGGAAGCAAGCTTCGAAATTGGCCCCCGTTCTCAAAAATCCATTTAATATATGGTCCCCAGATAGGGGACGTATCAGATATTAAACTGATAAGAACAGATACTACACTTGATCTTAGCCAAAAGGCCGAGAAGCGATAACCGTGAAAGGGGCGGGCCCAACAAGGTCCCCTTCATGGGCACTATCACTGCTTGCTGTCAGGGAGGCTGCCAGACAATTTTCCATGCACACTCTGGGCTGGGGGGCAGTCAACCACCAGTACACACAGCAGAACCTAAACCCATACCATTATTGCTAAGCAGCAAGACAGGGGCCCATTGCACTCCCACGGGGCCTTTTTAAATGCAATCCATAACCCGGATTTGCCAGGAACCCTTCTTACTCCTCCTACTTGCATGTGACACTGGGCTTAGGATCTGCATAGGAAACACACACACAAGCACACACCTACCTTTGTTGCCTGCAGATGCCTCCTTGGCTGTCCCCAAACGGTATCAAACCAACACCCACGGGAAGCTGTAAGCATAGAGGACATGCCTGCACCCCATTGGACTTACCTGTGTGGGTTAAATCCGGGTTATTTGACAACCTATGGCGGTGATGGTTCTGCTCAGGCAGAGCAGTGCTGATGCTCCTCATAAAGCTGTCGCTGCTGTGAAGGTTCTAGGTGACATCACAATCCCTATGGTTACATACACAACAAAGCTGGGTTGTTGTTGTTTACACTCTGCAAGGCCTGTGGAAGTGAGTGACATCATAGCACTGTAGTTCTGAGGGTTCTAGATGGATGCAACAATCTCCTGTTGCTTCTATGAAGGCCATAATAGACGACATCACCAAACAGCTCCATAGTCACATACACAGCAAAGGAGAGATGTTGTTTACACCTAGTGATGTCAGTGGTATTGAGTGACATCACAGCACAGTGCTAAGGCTCCTGGGCCTGGACACAGCAGCGGCTGCAATATCTCAACGGAGAATACGTTTATATATATGTGTGTGTGTGCGCGTATATATATATATATATATATATATATATATATATATATATATATATATATATATATATTTCTCCGCCGAAATCACTTTTAAACCCATTTCCACCTTTTTTTCCCTTCTCTTCCTCTTACTTTTTTTTCACGTTTTTTTACGTTTTTCTCCTTTTCGCCTCTTTTCTGGGCGTATTATTCTTCTTTTTCTTCTTTTTTTTCGTCTAATGCATACCCCATCAGTGCAGCAATGCTTATTCAATACCGCCAGCAGATGGAGACACTGGGGGATAATTTTCTAAGGATTTATACTGATTTTTCCTGTCTGAATTTGTCGCACAGAAAGTTGCAGGCCAAATATGTGTGACATTTCTGCGACTTTAGCTTCTAGAGCATTTTTACAACATTATACATAGGTGCTGAATACATAAAAAGCGACTGTTCAGCGACAGACAAGTCGCATCGGCTGAAAGTAGGCCAGAATGTCAGTCCATGTTGGAGCAGGTTTAGATACAGTCTAAAGCATAGATCTCAAAGTCTGTGCACAGAATTTAGCAAGGGCCTCGCACCTTCTGATGCATCAGGTAGGTGCACTATAGCATAGCCTAACCCTCTGTACTTTGGTCTATATTGATGCGGGACATAGACAGCCAGCTGATGACCAATCCATTAGTGCAATGGATGGCTGGAAGCATTTGTCTTTGCCTTTGCAATACCACAGAAGCAATGCATGGTCAATGTACAGCAATGACACACCTGTGTGAACAGCCAGGAGACCCCCCCATGTTATGTTACATAGTTACATAGTTAGTACGGTCGAAAAAAGACATATGTCCATCAAGTTCAACCAGGGAATTAAGGGGTAGGGGTGTGGCGCGATATTGGGGAAGGGATGAGATTTTATATTTCTTCATAAGCATTAATCTTATTTTGTCAATTAGGAACATTCAGCACCCACCCGCTATCAAGGCAGCTGCCTATCATGTCATGCCCTACCTGCACAGGTGTGCTGGCTACTCAAATGATCCAATTAAGGAGGCCATTTAGTCAGCAGCAGCAGAAGTCCTGTGCCTGGACGCTCCAACAGCGGCCAGACACAAGCAGAAGCAGCAGAAGCAGCAGCAGCACCACCTTTTGTTTTTTGGCTGCAGCAGCAGCAGCAAGGCCCACAGGGCTGGCTAGCTGGCTAGCCAGCAAGCAGGTAGCAATGAAAGTAGGAATCTTTCTTTTTAACCCTGTAAGGGGGTGGTGCACTGTACCCGAAGATACTGCCATATCGGGTCAATGCATAGGGCGACGGAAGCAAGCTTCGAAATCGGCCCCCGTTCTCAAAAATCCATTTAATATATGGTCCCCAGATAGGGGACGTATCAGATATTAAACTGATAAGAACAGATACTACACTTGATCTTAGCCAAAAGGCCGAGAAGCGATAACCGTGAAAGGGGCGGGCCCAACAAGGTCCCCTTCATGGGCACTATCACTGCTTGCTGTCAGGGAGGCTGCCAGACAATTTTCCATGCACACTCTGGGCTGGGGGGCAGTCAACCACCAGTACACACAGCAGAACCTAAACCCATACCATTATTGCTAAGCAGCAAGACAGGGGCCCATTGCACTCCCACGGGGCCTTTTTAAATGCAATCCATAACCCGGATTTGCCAGGAACCCTTCTTACTCCTCCTACTTGCATGTGACACTGGGCTTAGGATCTGCATAGGAAACACACACACAAGCACACACCTACCTTTGTTGCCTGCAGATGCCTCCTTGGCTGTCCCCAAACGGTATCAAACCAACACCCACGGGAAGCTGTAAGCATAGAGGACATGCCTGCACCCCATTGGACTTACCTGTGTGGGTTAAATCCGGGTTATTTGACAACCTATGGCGGTGATGGTTCTGCTCAGGCAGAGCAGTGCTGATGCTCCTCATAAAGCTGTCGCTGCTGTGAAGGTTCTAGGTGACATCACAATCCCTATGGTTACATACACAACAAAGCTGGGTTGTTGTTGTTTACACTCTGCAAGGCCTGTGGAAGTGAGTGACATCATAGCACTGTAGTTCTGAGGGTTCTAGATGGATGCAACAATCTCCTGTTGCTTCTATGAAGGCCATAATAGACGACATCACCAAACAGCTCCATAGTCACATACACAGCAAAGGAGAGATGTTGTTTACACCTAGTGATGTCAGTGGTATTGAGTGACATCACAGCACAGTGCTAAGGCTCCTGGGCCTGGACACAGCAGCGGCTGCAATATCTCAACGGAGAATACGTTTATATATATGTGTGTGTGTGCGCGTATATATATATATATATATATATATATATATATATATATATATATTTCTCCGCCGAAATCACTTTTAAACCCATTTCCACCTTTTTTTCCCTTCTCTTCCTCTTACTTTTTTTTCACGTTTTTTTACGTTTTTCTCCTTTTCGCCTCTTTTCTGGGCGTATTATTCTTCTTTTTCTTCTTTTTTTTCGTCTAATGCATACCCCATCAGTGCAGCAATGCTTATTCAATACCGCCAGCAGATGGAGACACTGGGGGATAATTTTCTAAGGATTTATACTGATTTTTCCTGTCTGAATTTGTCGCACAGAAAGTTGCAGGCCAAATATGTGTGACATTTCTGCGACTTTAGCTTCTAGAGCATTTTTACAACATTATACATAGGTGCTGAATACATAAAAAGCGACTGTTCAGCGACAGACAAGTCGCATCGGCTGAAAGTAGGCCAGAATGTCAGTCCATGTTGGAGCAGGTTTAGATACAGTCTAAAGCATAGATCTCAAAGTCTGTGCACAGAATTTAGCAAGGGCCTCGCACCTTCTGATGCATCAGGTAGGTGCACTATAGCATAGCCTAACCCTCTGTACTTTGGTCTATATTGATGCGGGACATAGACAGCCAGCTGATGACCAATCCATTAGTGCAATGGATGGCTGGAAGCATTTGTCTTTGCCTTTGCAATACCACAGAAGCAATGCATGGTCAATGTACAGCAATGACACACCTGTGTGAACAGCCAGGAGACCCCCCCATGTTATGTTACATAGTTACATAGTTAGTACGGTCGAAAAAAGACATATGTCCATCAAGTTCAACCAGGGAATTAAGGGGTAGGGGTGTGGCGCGATATTGGGGAAGGGATGAGATTTTATATTTCTTCATAAGCATTAATCTTATTTTGTCAATTAGGAACATTCAGCACCCACCCGCTATCAAGGCAGCTGCCTATCATGTCATGCCCTACCTGCACAGGTGTGCTGGCTACTCAAATGATCCAATTAAGGAGGCCATTTAGTCAGCAGCAGCAGAAGTCCTGTGCCTGGACGCTCCAACAGCGGCCAGACACAAGCAGAAGCAGCAGAAGCAGCAGCAGCACCACCTTTTGTTTTTTGGCTGCAGCAGCAGCAGCAGCAGCAGCAAGGCCCACAGGGCTGGCTAGCTGGCTAGCCAGCAAGCAGGTAGCAATGAAAGTAGGAATCTTTCTTTTTAACCCTGTAAGGGGGTGGTGCACTGTACCCGAAGATACTGCCATATCGGGTCAATGCATAGGGCGACGGAAGCAAGCTTCGAAATCGGCCCCCGTTCTCAAAAATCCATTTAATATATGGTCCCCAGATAGGGGACGTATCAGATATTAAACTGATAAGAACAGATACTACACTTGATCTTAGCCAAAAGGCCGAGAAGCGATAACCGTGAAAGGGGCGGGCCCAACAAGGTCCCCTTCATGGGCACTATCACTGCTTGCTGTCAGGGAGGCTGCCAGACAATTTTCCATGCACACTCTGGGCTGGGGGGCAGTCAACCACCAGTACACACAGCAGAACCTAAACCCATACCATTATTGCTAAGCAGCAAGACAGGGGCCCATTGCACTCCCACGGGGCCTTTTTAAATGCAATCCATAACCCGGATTTGCCAGGAACCCTTCTTACTCCTCCTACTTGCATGTGACACTGGGCTTAGGATCTGCATAGGAAACACACACACAAGCACACACCTACCTTTGTTGCCTGCAGATGCCTCCTTGGCTGTCCCCAAACGGTATCAAACCAACACCCACGGGAAGCTGTAAGCATAGAGGACATGCCTGCACCCCATTGGACTTACCTGTGTGGGTTAAATCCGGGTTATTTGACAACCTATGGCGGTGATGGTTCTGCTCAGGCAGAGCAGTGCTGATGCTCCTCATAAAGCTGTCGCTGCTGTGAAGGTTCTAGGTGACATCACAATCCCTATGGTTACATACACAACAAAGCTGGGTTGTTGTTGTTTACACTCTGCAAGGCCTGTGGAAGTGAGTGACATCATAGCACTGTAGTTCTGAGGGTTCTAGATGGATGCAACAATCTCCTGTTGCTTCTATGAAGGCCATAATAGACGACATCACCAAACAGCTCCATAGTCACATACACAGCAAAGGAGAGATGTTGTTTACACCTAGTGATGTCAGTGGTATTGAGTGACATCACAGCACAGTGCTAAGGCTCCTGGGCCTGGACACAGCAGCGGCTGCAATATCTCAACGGAGAATACGTTTATATATATGTGTGTGTGTGCGCGTATATATATATATATATATATATATATATATATATATATATATATATTTCTCCGCCGAAATCACTTTTAAACCCATTTCCACCTTTTTTTCCCTTCTCTTCCTCTTACTTTTTTTTCACGTTTTTTTTACGTTTTTCTCCTTTTCGCCTCTTTTCTGGGCGTATTATTCTTCTTTTTCTTCTTTTTTTTCGTCTAATGCATACCCCATCAGTGCAGCAATGCTTATTCAATACCGCCAGCAGATGGAGACACTGGGGGATAATTTTCTAAGGATTTATACTGATTTTTCCTGTCTGAATTTGTCGCACAGAAAGTTGCAGGCCAAATATGTGTGACATTTCTGCGACTTTAGCTTCTAGAGCATTTTTACAACATTATACATAGGTGCTGAATACATAAAAAGCGACTGTTCAGCGACAGACAAGTCGCATCGGCTGAAAGTAGGCCAGAATGTCAGTCCATGTTGGAGCAGGTTTAGATACAGTCTAAAGCATAGATCTCAAAGTCTGTGCACAGAATTTAGCAAGGGCCTCGCACCTTCTGATGCATCAGGTAGGTGCACTATAGCATAGCCTAACCCTCTGTACTTTGGTCTATATTGATGCGGGACATAGACAGCCAGCTGATGACCAATCCATTAGTGCAATGGATGGCTGGAAGCATTTGTCTTTGCCTTTGCAATACCACAGAAGCAATGCATGGTCAATGTACAGCAATGACACACCTGTGTGAACAGCCAGGAGACCCCCCCATGTTATGTTACATAGTTACATAGTTAGTACGGTCGAAAAAAGACATATGTCCATCAAGTTCAACCAGGGAATTAAGGGGTAGGGGTGTGGCGCGATATTGGGGAAGGGATGAGATTTTATATTTCTTCATAAGCATTAATCTTATTTTGTCAATTAGGAACATTCAGCACCCACCCGCTATCAAGGCAGCTGCCTATCATGTCATGCCCTACCTGCACAGGTGTGCTGGCTACTCAAATGATCCAATTAAGGAGGCCATTTAGTCAGCAGCAGCAGAAGTCCTGTGCCTGGACGCTCCAACAGCGGCCAGACACAAGCAGAAGCAGCAGAAGCAGCAGCAGCACCACCTTTTGTTTTTTGGCTGCAGCAGCAGCAGCAGCAGCAGCAAGGCCCACAGGGCTGGCTAGCTGGCTAGCCAGCAAGCAGGTAGCAATGAAAGTAGGAATCTTTCTTTTTAACCCTGTAAGGGGGTGGTGCACTGTACCCGAAGATACTGCCATATCGGGTCAATGCATAGGGCGACGGAAGCAAGCTTCGAAATCGGCCCCCGTTCTCAAAAATCCATTTAATATATGGTCCCCAGATAGGGGACGTATCAGATATTAAACTGATAAGAACAGATACTACACTTGATCTTAGCCAAAAGGCCGAGAAGCGATAACCGTGAAAGGGGCGGGCCCAACAAGGTCCCCTTCATGGGCACTATCACTGCTTGCTGTCAGGGAGGCTGCCAGACAATTTTCCATGCACACTCTGGGCTGGGGGGCAGTCAACCACCAGTACACACAGCAGAACCTAAACCCATACCATTATTGCTAAGCAGCAAGACAGGGGCCCATTGCACTCCCACGGGGCCTTTTTAAATGCAATCCATAACCCGGATTTGCCAGGAACCCTTCTTACTCCTCCTACTTGCATGTGACACTGGGCTTAGGATCTGCATAGGAAACACACACACAAGCACACACCTACCTTTGTTGCCTGCAGATGCCTCCTTGGCTGTCCCCAAACGGTATCAAACCAACACCCACGGGAAGCTGTAAGCATAGAGGACATGCCTGCACCCCATTGGACTTACCTGTGTGGGTTAAATCCGGGTTATTTGACAACCTATGGCGGTGATGGTTCTGCTCAGGCAGAGCAGTGCTGATGCTCCTCATAAAGCTGTCGCTGCTGTGAAGGTTCTAGGTGACATCACAATCCCTATGGTTACATACACAACAAAGCTGGGTTGTTGTTGTTTACACTCTGCAAGGCCTGTGGAAGTGAGTGACATCATAGCACTGTAGTTCTGAGGGTTCTAGATGGATGCAACAATCTCCTGTTGCTTCTATGAAGGCCATAATAGACGACATCACCAAACAGCTCCATAGTCACATACACAGCAAAGGAGAGATGTTGTTTACACCTAGTGATGTCAGTGGTATTGAGTGACATCACAGCACAGTGCTAAGGCTCCTGGGCCTGGACACAGCAGCGGCTGCAATATCTCAACGGAGAATACGTTTATATATATGTGTGTGTGTGCGCGTATATATATATATATATATATATATATATATATATATATATATATATATATTTCTCCGCCGAAATCACTTTTAAACCCATTTCCACCTTTTTTTCCCTTCTCTTCCTCTTACTTTTTTTTCACGTTTTTTTACGTTTTTCTCCTTTTCGCCTCTTTTCTGGGCGTATTATTCTTCTTTTTCTTCTTTTTTTTCGTCTAATGCATACCCCATCAGTGCAGCAATGCTTATTCAATACCGCCAGCAGATGGAGACACTGGGGGATAATTTTCTAAGGATTTATACTGATTTTTCCTGTCTGAATTTGTCGCACAGAAAGTTGCAGGCCAAATATGTGTGACATTTCTGCGACTTTAGCTTCTAGAGCATTTTTACAACATTATACATAGGTGCTGAATACATAAAAAGCGACTGTTCAGCGACAGACAAGTCGCATCGGCTGAAAGTAGGCCAGAATGTCAGTCCATGTTGGAGCAGGTTTAGATACAGTCTAAAGCATAGATCTCAAAGTCTGTGCACAGAATTTAGCAAGGGCCTCGCACCTTCTGATGCATCAGGTAGGTGCACTATAGCATAGCCTAACCCTCTGTACTTTGGTCTATATTGATGCGGGACATAGACAGCCAGCTGATGACCAATCCATTAGTGCAATGGATGGCTGGAAGCATTTGTCTTTGCCTTTGCAATACCACAGAAGCAATGCATGGTCAGTGTACAGCAATGACACACCTGTGTGAACAGCCAGGAGACCCCCCCATGTTATGTTACATAGTTACATAGTTAGTACGGTCGAAAAAAGACATATGTCCATCAAGTTCAACCAGGGAATTAAGGGGTAGGGGTGTGGCGCGATATTGGGGAAGGGATGAGATTTTATATTTCTTCATAAGCATTAATCTTATTTTGTCAATTAGGAACATTCAGCACCCACCCGCTATCAAGGCAGCTGCCTATCATGTCATGCCCTACCTGCACAGGTGTGCTGGCTACTCAAATGATCCAATTAAGGAGGCCATTTAGTCAGCAGCAGCAGAAGTCCTGTGCCTGGACGCTCCAACAGCGGCCAGACACAAGCAGAAGCAGCAGAAGCAGCAGCAGCACCACCTTTTGTTTTTTGGCTGCAGCAGCAGCAGCAGCAGCAAGGCCCACAGGGCTGGCTAGCTGGCTAGCCAGCAAGCAGGTAGCAATGAAAGTAGGAATCTTTCTTTTTAACCCTGTAAGGGGGTGGTGCACTGTACCCGAAGATACTGCCATATCGGGTCAATGCATAGGGCGACGGAAGCAAGCTTCGAAATCGGCCCCCGTTCTCAAAAATCCATTTAATATATGGTCCCCAGATAGGGGACGTATCAGATATTAAACTGATAAGAACAGATACTACACTTGATCTTAGCCAAAAGGCCGAGAAGCGATAACCGTGAAAGGGGCGGGCCCAACAAGGTCCCCTTCATGGGCACTATCACTGCTTGCTGTCAGGGAGGCTGCCAGACAATTTTCCATGCACACTCTGGGCTGGGGGGCAGTCAACCACCAGTACACACAGCAGAACCTAAACCCATACCATTATTGCTAAGCAGCAAGACAGGGGCCCATTGCACTCCCACGGGGCCTTTTTAAATGCAATCCATAACCCGGATTTGCCAGGAACCCTTCTTACTCCTCCTACTTGCATGTGACACTGGGCTTAGGATCTGCATAGGAAACACACACACAAGCACACACCTACCTTTGTTGCCTGCAGATGCCTCCTTGGCTGTCCCCAAACGGTATCAAACCAACACCCACGGGAAGCTGTAAGCATAGAGGACATGCCTGCACCCCATTGGACTTACCTGTGTGGGTTAAATCCGGGTTATTTGACAACCTATGGCGGTGATGGTTCTGCTCAGGCAGAGCAGTGCTGATGCTCCTCATAAAGCTGTCGCTGCTGTGAAGGTTCTAGGTGACATCACAATCCCTATGGTTACATACACAACAAAGCTGGGTTGTTGTTGTTTACACTCTGCAAGGCCTGTGGAAGTGAGTGACATCATAGCACTGTAGTTCTGAGGGTTCTAGATGGATGCAACAATCTCCTGTTGCTTCTATGAAGGCCATAATAGACGACATCACCAAACAGCTCCATAGTCACATACACAGCAAAGGAGAGATGTTGTTTACACCTAGTGATGTCAGTGGTATTGAGTGACATCACAGCACAGTGCTAAGGCTCCTGGGCCTGGACACAGCAGCGGCTGCAATATCTCAACGGAGAATACGTTTATATATATGTGTGTGTGTGCGCGTATATATATATATATATATATATATATATATATATTTCTCCGCCGAAATCACTTTTAAACCCATTTCCACCTTTTTTTCCCTTCTCTTCCTCTTACTTTTTTTTCACGTTTTTTTACGTTTTTCTCCTTTTCGCCTCTTTTCTGGGCGTATTATTCTTCTTTTTCTTCTTTTTTTTCGTCTAATGCATACCCCATCAGTGCAGCAATGCTTATTCAATACCGCCAGCAGATGGAGACACTGGGGGATAATTTTCTAAGGATTTATACTGATTTTTCCTGTCTGAATTTGTCGCACAGAAAGTTGCAGGCCAAATATGTGTGACATTTCTGCGACTTTAGCTTCTAGAGCATTTTTACAACATTATACATAGGTGCTGAATACATAAAAAGCGACTGTTCAGCGACAGACAAGTCGCATCGGCTGAAAGTAGGCCAGAATGTCAGTCCATGTTGGAGCAGGTTTAGATACAGTCTAAAGCATAGATCTCAAAGTCTGTGCACAGAATTTAGCAAGGGCCTCGCACCTTCTGATGCATCAGGTAGGTGCACTATAGCATAGCCTAACCCTCTGTACTTTGGTCTATATTGATGCGGGACATAGACAGCCAGCTGATGACCAATCCATTAGTGCAATGGATGGCTGGAAGCATTTGTCTTTGCCTTTGCAATACCACAGAAGCAATGCATGGTCAATGTACAGCAATGACACACCTGTGTGAACAGCCAGGAGACCCCCCCATGTTATGTTACATAGTTACATAGTTAGTACGGTCGAAAAAAGACATATGTCCATCAAGTTCAACCAGGGAATTAAGGGGTAGGGGTGTGGCGCGATATTGGGGAAGGGATGAGATTTTATATTTCTTCATAAGCATTAATCTTATTTTGTCAATTAGGAACATTCAGCACCCACCCGCTATCAAGGCAGCTGCCTATCATGTCATGCCCTACCTGCACAGGTGTGCTGGCTACTCAAATGATCCAATTAAGGAGGCCATTTAGTCAGCACAAGCAGAAGTCCTGTGCCTGGACGCTCCAACAGCGGCCAGACACAAGCAGAAGCAGCAGAAGCAGCAGCAGCACCACCTTTTGTTTTTTGGCTGCAGCAGCAGCAGCAGCAGCAAGGCCCACAGGGCTGGCTAGCTGGCTAGCCAGCAAGCAGGTAGCAATGAAAGTAGGAATCTTTCTTTTTAACCCTGTAAGGGGGTGGTGCACTGTACCCGAAGATACTGCCATATCGGGTCAATGCATAGGGCGACGGAAGCAAGCTTCGAAATCGGCCCCCGTTCTCAAAAATCCATTTAATATATGGTCCCCAGATAGGGGACGTATCAGATATTAAACTGATAAGAACAGATTTTTTACTTTTAGATATAATATTCTTAGACTAAAAGACCTTACGCAGTCCAGATTATACTTAGTCTGCTAAAAGCATATTCCACAGATGTAGATTCCAAAGACTTTTAGCCACTTTGTGACCTAATCTTTTTTTATCCAATAAATAGAAAACATACATCTCACTAAGAGCTAGGCGAACACAATCTTTAGAGGTAATAGTGTCTCTTTTAAAAAGAAGAATATTCCTCGTCTTCCATAGTGCAATTTTAATACAATTTATACTAATCCACAAAACCCGAGACTTTTCCACAGATAAAACATTATAAAATCCATATAAAATAACTTCATGATTTAAAAAATTAAGATCAGAAATGAATTTTAGTAAGGGTCCTATCAAATGCCATATCTCTTGGGCGTAAAAACAGTTCCAAAAAAGGTGTAAAACTGTTTCCTCACTAGGACACCCCATTCTCGGGCACTTTGCACTACGACACAATCCTCTTCTGTGTTGGAATTCTCTGGTAGGCAAACATTGATGTGCTATCTGCCAGGCCAGATCTTTTAAGTCATTAGATAAGAATCCCATATTCACCATCCTCCAAACTCTTAGAGATTTCTCAGTGGAATAATTAGATATTAAGCAAATCTGTTCTATCTTCCTGATTTCAGGAACTAATTTTCGTGCATTACTACAAATTTCTTGACTAAAATTAGCAATGCCATAAATACGAATAATCTTTTCTAAAACCACATAGTGCGCTGGGGGAATAAATAAGATTGGGGACGTTAAAGGTAAGGTTATCCACTTTCTTTTTCTAAAAATGTGACCTGCAGCATATTTTAAAAAATAAGACCAATAACAGTTTCTTTGCAAGCCATTAAAACACATAGAAAAAAAGTGAATATATAAAAACCTTTTTAAATCAGGCACATCCTTACCCCCCAATTTCTTTGTCTTCATCATTACATCTCTCCTGAGTTTATCCATTTTAGACCCCCATAAAAAATGAAAGCAAATCTTGTTTAAAAACTTTAAGGTGCGTTCACTCGGTGGGAAAACCAAGCTTAAATATAGCATGATAGGTAGCAACAAAGCTTTCATTATCAGTACTTTTCCTTCTATTGTTAATTTCCTCATTTTCCAAAAACTTATTTTCTTTTGCACTTTCTCTTTGACGATGGACCAGCTTTCCTCTCCATTATTTTCATTGTCAAAGATGACACCCAAGATTTTGATTTTATCATATTGCACATTCACCTCCGTATTGCCCCAATTCCCTATTGCAAAGCAATCACATTTATTTTTATTTAATTTGAAGCCAGAGCCCTCACAAAAAAATTCTGTCTGTCTGATAGCACGTTTCAGGGATGGTTCATCTGGACATAGAATATTAACATCATCCATGTATGCTATCGTCTTTACGCTCTGTCCTCCACTTCCAGGGATTGGCACTCCTCTAATGAGCTTATCTTTTCTCAAAACATTCAACAGAGGTTCTATTGCACATATGAAAAGAATGGGTGATAGGGGGCACCCCTGTTTCACCCCAGACTGTAAACATACCTCTTGGGATAAAAAACCGTTAATTAAAATACGACTAAAACAGTTTTTATATAAAAGTGCAATTTTTCCAACAATAAAATCAGGAAAATTCATTTTCTTTAAAACCAACCATAAAAAATCATGAGAAACACGGTCATAAGCCTTTTGAAAATCCAAGGATAAAATTGCCAATTTCTGATCACATTGTTTCTGATACCATAAAACATCTTTTACAAGGTTTAGATGATCACTTATTTTCCTTCCAGGTACTCCGCATACTTGGTCACTGTGTATAACCTTAGAAATTACCTGCTTGAGCCTATTTGCTAAAATTTTTGCTAAAACCTTATAGTCTGTATTTAGCAGGGTAATAGGCCTCCAATTTTCTAATTTAGAGATGTCTCCTTTTTTAAAAATCAGAGTAACAACACCATCTCTCCAGGACGCAGGTAAAATCTCAGATTTAAAAGCACAGTTAAAAATACCTAAAAGATCATCTTTTAAAATGGACCAAAAACACAGATAAAATTCAACTGGCAACCCATCCGAACCAGGTGTTTTACCATTTAAAAAACTCTTAAAAGTGCTTAAAAGTTCAGGTAAAAAGATTTCATCACAAAGGCTCTCTTGGTCAGTTTTGTCAAGTTTTGAATCCAAGGTATCTAAAACATCATTAGTAAAGGAAATATCAATATCTTTTTTATTAAAAAGCTCCTGATAAAATACTTGTGCTTCTCGCAACATCTCTTCATTAGTTATCTTCCCTTCTATTACAGATATCATTTCTTTCTTTCCCACCACCTTCTTAAAAAAGAATCTCGAACACTTTTCATCATTCTCCAGACATTGCACCTTGCTGTTAAAAATCATTTCTTTTCCTTTTTGACTAATGGCATTTTTTATTTCATTCTTTGTCTGAGCAATAACATCATCCATCTCAAGCCCGGCTTGCTTTAGTTTATAATATGTTTGGATTTTAGTGTTTAACATTTTAAACCATAACTTTTTCTCCTTAGCCTTTTGGATGCCCACACGGATAAAAAACAGTTTAGTCCACTTTTTAACATCCTCCCACCAATCCAAAATATTTTTATATTGGGATTGACGCAATCTCCATTTGTTATAAGCAGCAATAAAATCATTTTTTGTTTTCATGTCCTCTAATAAAGTAGTGTTGAGCTTCCAAACGCCTCTGCCTTTCTCTAGGCCAGGTAAAGTGACATGTGCATGTAATAACTTATGATCAGAGAAAATATTCGATAAAAGAGAAACCTCAACTAGATTAAAACTTTCCGATAAAAAAATAAAATCAATCCTGGATTTGCAGACATTATTTTCCCATGTGTAACCAGGGTCGTCTGGGTATTTTCTCCTCCAGACATCGGTAAAGTTAAAATCCTCAGTCATACTCTTAATCTGTTTCTCTGTTTTATCCACTCTGACATGCACACTTCCACTCTCACGATGATCACCACTCATACAACAATTAAAATCTCCAGCCATTAAAATAGGTGTTGAACCTGGGATAAAAGCCTGAATATCATTAATCAAGTCGGCTCTCTCATTTTTTTCAGGAGAAGCATAGATGTTAAAAAGCTTAATCTCTGAGCCATTGTACTTAATATTAACTAATAGCGCTCTACCAGGTATAATTTCTAAGAAGGACAAAACTTGTACATCTGAACCTCTAAACAAGATCCCAACACCTGAAGATCTGTTCAGATTGTCACCCGACCAGACCGATGGTCCCAAAGTCCAGCTACGACAAAGGTCCTCATAATTTGGACTATGTTCAATTCCACATTCTTGTAAAAAGAACAGAGAACAGTCCAAGGTCTCTAAAAAACTAAACAAAGCAGCCCTTCTCGTAGGGCTCTTTAGACCTCTCACATTAAGAGAGGAGCACTTTAAGGAAGCTATTCGCTACTGGAGTTTGAGTCCGATATGAAACCCACAGGTGACTCCGGGCTTTCGAACTCTTTGATATTTTTTGGATCGGACGCTGATCTTATAGAAGGCCTCCATGCATGTTGACTGTCCTCACATTCGTCTGAGCTTTTTTTGACAGGCCGTTTAATGCCAAGTTGTGGCTCATCTCCAAGTTCCTTCTTCCGCTTGATCTCCTTCACGCCAACCTCCATGGCTTCACTGCTCACTAGTGACCCTCCACCACCAGAACCCTCCACAGAAGGTCTCCCCTCTGTCTCAGGCACAGCAGAAAGGTCCATAAGCTCCGCCACGACATGAGAAGTTACAGCCGGCTTTTCTGAAGGCGCCTCAGACCGCTGGGGTGCTTTCGCAGGTGGTACTTCAGCTTGCACTACACCCACTCTCCCCGCTACACGGTCAGCCCACGATCTAGCTACACTGGAACGGAGACTGCAATCTTTAAAGGCATGGCCTTCTTCACCACAAATGTTGCAGACGATTTTAGCACAGTCCTTAGAAACATGGCCTTCTTGATTGCACCGACCACAGCGAACTGTAGTGTCCGTGCAAACTTCCATAGTATGTCCGAATTTCTTACATTTCCTACAAAAAGTAGGCATCTCGGGATAAAACAAATAGCCCTTATCCCGACCGATAGAAAAGTTGGAGGGTGGATGACACAACCCTCCAATGCCAGTAGCATCCTCCTTCATTTTCACAAAAAACTTATGTTTCCCCGTCCATAGGTCTTCTGAATTCATCACCTTATGGGAATACTTAACAGAACTGCAGTATTTCCCCAAAAAGAGCTCAATATGGGACACAGTCACAAAGGGATTGTGCATACACACAACTAGAGGAATATCGCCTCCAGTATACAACACTGTGACCGTGATCCCATCAAGCTCAGCAAGGTCTTGATTGCTTTTCAGCTTCTCAAAAAGATTCTGGCATGCATAAGCAGAGTCCAGAGTTAGGATGAAGCTGCCCTTCCGAGGATCTCTGAGACAGACGATGTTCTCTTTCTTCACCCCAAGAAGCTTGTAGAGAGTTTCTTTCACAAAATAAGAAAGTTGGACGAGTTCTTGCTTGTCTTCATCAACATCAAAGCGAAAGGAAAAACGAATCCGCGTTTCACCGGATGTAAGGTAACGGATGCGAACACCCATCTTGTCGATCGCCTTTTCGGTTCCTCGTAGCAGCCCCCCTTGGAAAAGGTAGGACAAACTCCCAGGATCCTCCTGACCAGACACTTGATCTAGCCAAAAGGCCGAGAAGCGATAACCGTGAAAGGGGCGGGCCCAACAAGGTCCCCTTCATGGGCACTATCACTGCTTGCTGTCAGGGAGGCTGCCAGACAATTTTCCATGCACACTCTGGGCTGGGGGGCAGTCAACCACCAGTACACACAGCAGAACCTAAACCCATACCATTATTGCTAAGCAGCAAGACAGGGGCCCATTGCACTCCCACGGGGCCTTTTTAAATGCAATCCATAACCCGGATTTGCCAGGAACCCTTCTTACTCCTCCTACTTGCATGTGACACTGGGCTTAGGATCTGCATAGGAAACACACACACAAGCACACACCTACCTTTGTTGCCTGCAGATGCCTCCTTGGCTGTCCCCAAACGGTATCAAACCAACACCCACGGGAAGCTGTAAGCATAGAGGACATGCCTGCACCCCATTGGACTTACCTGTGTGGGTTAAATCCGGGTTATTTGACAACCTATGGCGGTGATGGTTCTGCTCAGGCAGAGCAGTGCTGATGCTCCTCATAAAGCTGTCGCTGCTGTGAAGGTTCTAGGTGACATCACAATCCCTATGGTTACATACACAACAAAGCTGGGTTGTTGTTGTTTACACTCTGCAAGGCCTGTGGAAGTGAGTGACATCATAGCACTGTAGTTCTGAGGGTTCTAGATGGATGCAACAATCTCCTGTTGCTTCTATGAAGGCCATAATAGACGACATCACCAAACAGCTCCATAGTCACATACACAGCAAAGGAGAGATGTTGTTTACACCTAGTGATGTCAGTGGTATTGAGTGACATCACAGCACAGTGCTAAGGCTCCTGGGCCTGGACACAGCAGCGGCTGCAATATCTCAACGGAGAATACGTTTATATATATGTGTGTGTGTGCGCGTATATATATATATATATATATATATATATATATATATATATATTTCTCCGCCGAAATCACTTTTAAACCCATTTCCACCTTTTTTTCCCTTCTCTTCCTCTTACTTTTTTTTCACGTTTTTTTTACGTTTTTCTCCTTTTCGCCTCTTTTCTGGGCGTATTATTCTTCTTTTTCTTCTTTTTTTTCGTCTAATGCATACCCCATCAGTGCAGCAATGCTTATTCAATACCGCCAGCAGATGGAGACACTGGGGGATAATTTTCTAAGGATTTATACTGATTTTTCCTGTCTGAATTTGTCGCACAGAAAGTTGCAGGCCAAATATGTGTGACATTTCTGCGACTTTAGCTTCTAGAGCATTTTTACAACATTATACATAGGTGCTGAATACATAAAAAGCGACTGTTCAGCGACAGACAAGTCGCATCGGCTGAAAGTAGGCCAGAATGTCAGTCCATGTTGGAGCAGGTTTAGATACAGTCTAAAGCATAGATCTCAAAGTCTGTGCACAGAATTTAGCAAGGGCCTCGCACCTTCTGATGCATCAGGTAGGTGCACTATAGCATAGCCTAACCCTCTGTACTTTGGTCTATATTGATGCGGGACATAGACAGCCAGCTGATGACCAATCCATTAGTGCAATGGATGGCTGGAAGCATTTGTCTTTGCCTTTGCAATACCACAGAAGCAATGCATGGTCAATGTACAGCAATGACACACCTGTGTGAACAGCCAGGAGACCCCCCCATGTTATGTTACATAGTTACATAGTTAGTACGGTCGAAAAAAGACATATGTCCATCAAGTTCAACCAGGGAATTAAGGGGTAGGGGTGTGGCGCGATATTGGGGAAGGGATGAGATTTTATATTTCTTCATAAGCATTAATCTTATTTTGTCAATTAGGAACATTCAGCACCCACCCGCTATCAAGGCAGCTGCCTATCATGTCATGCCCTACCTGCACAGGTGTGCTGGCTACTCAAATGATCCAATTAAGGAGGCCATTTAGTCAGCAGCAGCAGAAGTCCTGTGCCTGGACGCTCCAACAGCGGCCAGACACAAGCAGAAGCAGCAGAAGCAGCAGCAGCACCACCTTTTGTTTTTTGGCTGCAGCAGCAGCAGCAGCAGCAAGGCCCACAGGGCTGGCTAGCTGGCTAGCCAGCAAGCAGGTAGCAATGAAAGTAGGAATCTTTCTTTTTAACCCTGTAAGGGGGTGGTGCACTGTACCCGAAGATACTGCCATATCGGGTCAATGCATAGGGCGACGGAAGCAAGCTTCGAAATCGGCCCCCGTTCTCAAAAATCCATTTAATATATGGTCCCCAGATAGGGGACGTATCAGATATTAAACTGATAAGAACAGATACTACACTTGATCTTAGCCAAAAGGCCGAGAAGCGATAACCGTGAAAGGGGCGGGCCCAACAAGGTCCCCTTCATGGGCACTATCACTGCTTGCTGTCAGGGAGGCTGCCAGACAATTTTCCATGCACACTCTGGGCTGGGGGGCAGTCAACCACCAGTACACACAGCAGAACCTAAACCCATACCATTATTGCTAAGCAGCAAGACAGGGGCCCATTGCACTCCCACGGGGCCTTTTTAAATGCAATCCATAACCCGGATTTGCCAGGAACCCTTCTTACTCCTCCTACTTGCATGTGACACTGGGCTTAGGATCTGCATAGGAAACACACACACAAGCACACACCTACCTTTGTTGCCTGCAGATGCCTCCTTGGCTGTCCCCAAACGGTATCAAACCAACACCCACGGGAAGCTGTAAGCATAGAGGACATGCCTGCACCCCATTGGACTTACCTGTGTGGGTTAAATCCGGGTTATTTGACAACCTATGGCGGTGATGGTTCTGCTCAGGCAGAGCAGTGCTGATGCTCCTCATAAAGCTGTCGCTGCTGTGAAGGTTCTAGGTGACATCACAATCCCTATGGTTACATACACAACAAAGCTGGGTTGTTGTTGTTTACACTCTGCAAGGCCTGTGGAAGTGAGTGACATCATAGCACTGTAGTTCTGAGGGTTCTAGATGGATGCAACAATCTCCTGTTGCTTCTATGAAGGCCATAATAGACGACATCACCAAACAGCTCCATAGTCACATACACAGCAAAGGAGAGATGTTGTTTACACCTAGTGATGTCAGTGGTATTGAGTGACATCACAGCACAGTGCTAAGGCTCCTGGGCCTGGACACAGCAGCGGCTGCAATATCTCAACGGAGAATACGTTTATATATATGTGTGTGTGTGCGCGTATATATATACATATATATATATATATATATATATATATATATATATATATATTTCTCCGCCGAAATCACTTTTAAACCCATTTCCACCTTTTTTTCCCTTCTCTTCCTCTTACTTTTTTTTCACGTTTTTTTACGTTTTTCTCCTTTTCGCCTCTTTTCTGGGCGTATTATTCTTCTTTTTCTTCTTTTTTTTCGTCTAATGCATACCCCATCAGTGCAGCAATGCTTATTCAATACCGCCAGCAGATGGAGACACTGGGGGATAATTTTCTAAGGATTTATACTGATTTTTCCTGTCTGAATTTGTCGCACAGAAAGTTGCAGGCCAAATATGTGTGACATTTCTGCGACTTTAGCTTCTAGAGCATTTTTACAACATTATACATAGGTGCTGAATACATAAAAAGCGACTGTTCAGCGACAGACAAGTCGCATCGGCTGAAAGTAGGCCAGAATGTCAGTCCATGTTGGAGCAGGTTTAGATACAGTCTAAAGCATAGATCTCAAAGTCTGTGCACAGAATTTAGCAAGGGCCTCGCACCTTCTGATGCATCAGGTAGGTGCACTATAGCATAGCCTAACCCTCTGTACTTTGGTCTATATTGATGCGGGACATAGACAGCCAGCTGATGACCAATCCATTAGTGCAATGGATGGCTGGAAGCATTTGTCTTTGCCTTTGCAATACCACAGAAGCAATGCATGGTCAATGTACAGCAATGACACACCTGTGTGAACAGCCAGGAGACCCCCCCATGTTATGTTACATAGTTACATAGTTAGTACGGTCGAAAAAAGACATATGTCCATCAAGTTCAACCAGGGAATTAAGGGGTAGGGGTGTGGCGCGATATTGGGGAAGGGATGAGATTTTATATTTCTTCATAAGCATTAATCTTATTTTGTCAATTAGGAACATTCAGCACCCACCCGCTATCAAGGCAGCTGCCTATCATGTCATGCCCTACCTGCACAGGTGTGCTGGCTACTCAAATGATCCAATTAAGGAGGCCATTTAGTCAGCAGCAGCAGAAGTCCTGTGCCTGGACGCTCCAACAGCGGCCAGACACAAGCAGAAGCAGCAGAAGCAGCAGCAGCACCACCTTTTGTTTTTTGGCTGCAGCAGCAGCAGCAGCAGCAGCAAGGCCCACAGGGCTGGCTAGCTGGCTAGCCAGCAAGCAGGTAGCAATGAAAGTAGGAATCTTTCTTTTTAACCCTGTAAGGGGGTGGTGCACTGTACCCGAAGATACTGCCATATCGGGTCAATGCATAGGGCGACGGAAGCAAGCTTCGAAATCGGCCCCCGTTCTCAAAAATCCATTTAATATATGGTCCCCAGATAGGGGACGTATCAGATATTAAACTGATAAGAACAGATACTACACTTGATCTTAGCCAAAAGGCCGAGAAGCGATAACCGTGAAAGGGGCGGGCCCAACAAGGTCCCCTTCATGGGCACTATCACTGCTTGCTGTCAGGGAGGCTGCCAGACAATTTTCCATGCACACTCTGGGCTGGGGGGCAGTCAACCACCAGTACACACAGCAGAACCTAAACCCATACCATTATTGCTAAGCAGCAAGACAGGGGCCCATTGCACTCCCACGGGGCCTTTTTAAATGCAATCCATAACCCGGATTTGCCAGGAACCCTTCTTACTCCTCCTACTTGCATGTGACACTGGGCTTAGGATCTGCATAGGAAACACACACACAAGCACACACCTACCTTTGTTGCCTGCAGATGCCTCCTTGGCTGTCCCCAAACGGTATCAAACCAACACCCACGGGAAGCTGTAAGCATAGAGGACATGCCTGCACCCCATTGGACTTACCTGTGTGGGTTAAATCCGGGTTATTTGACAACCTATGGCGGTGATGGTTCTGCTCAGGCAGAGCAGTGCTGATGCTCCTCATAAAGCTGTCGCTGCTGTGAAGGTTCTAGGTGACATCACAATCCCTATGGTTACATACACAACAAAGCTGGGTTGTTGTTGTTTACACTCTGCAAGGCCTGTGGAAGTGAGTGACATCATAGCACTGTAGTTCTGAGGGTTCTAGATGGATGCAACAATCTCCTGTTGCTTCTATGAAGGCCATAATAGACGACATCACCAAACAGCTCCATAGTCACATACACAGCAAAGGAGAGATGTTGTTTACACCTAGTGATGTCAGTGGTATTGAGTGACATCACAGCACAGTGCTAAGGCTCCTGGGCCTGGACACAGCAGCGGCTGCAATATCTCAACGGAGAATACGTTTATATATATGTGTGTGTGTGCGCGTATATATATATATATATATATATATATATATATATATATTTCTCCGCCGAAATCACTTTTAAACCCATTTCCACCTTTTTTTCCCTTCTCTTCCTCTTACTTTCTTTTCACGTTTTTTTACGTTTTTCTCCTTTTCGCCTCTTTTCTGGGCGTATTATTCTTCTTTTTCTTCTTTTTTTTCGTCTAATGCATACCCCATCAGTGCAGCAATGCTTATTCAATACCGCCAGCAGATGGAGACACTGGGGGATAATTTTCTAAGGATTTATACTGATTTTTCCTGTCTGAATTTGTCGCACAGAAAGTTGCAGGCCAAATATGTGTGACATTTCTGCGACTTTAGCTTCTAGAGCATTTTTACAACATTATACATAGGTGCTGAATACATAAAAAGCGACTGTTCAGCGACAGACAAGTCGCATCGGCTGAAAGTAGGCCAGAATGTCAGTCCATGTTGGAGCAGGTTTAGATACAGTCTAAAGCATAGATCTCAAAGTCTGTGCACAGAATTTAGCAAGGGCCTCGCACCTTCTGATGCATCAGGTAGGTGCACTATAGCATAGCCTAACCCTCTGTACTTTGGTCTATATTGATGCGGGACATAGACAGCCAGCTGATGACCAATCCATTAGTGCAATGGATGGCTGGAAGCATTTGTCTTTGCCTTTGCAATACCACAGAAGCAATGCATGGTCAATGTACAGCAATGACACACCTGTGTGAACAGCCAGGAGACCCCCCCATGTTATGTTACATAGTTACATAGTTAGTACGGTCGAAAAAAGACATATGTCCATCAAGTTCAACCAGGGAATTAAGGGGTAGGGGTGTGGCGCGATATTGGGGAAGGGATGAGATTTTATATTTCTTCATAAGCATTAATCTTATTTTGTCAATTAGGAACATTCAGCACCCACCCGCTATCAAGGCAGCTGCCTATCATGTCATGCCCTACCTGCACAGGTGTGCTGGCTACTCAAATGATCCAATTAAGGAGGCCATTTAGTCAGCACAAGCAGAAGTCCTGTGCCTGGACGCTCCAACAGCGGCCAGACACAAGCAGAAGCAGCAGAAGCAGCAGCAGCACCACCTTTTGTTTTTTGGCTGCAGCAGCAGCAGCAGCAGCAAGGCCCACAGGGCTGGCTAGCTGGCTAGCCAGCAAGCAGGTAGCAATGAAAGTAGGAATCTTTCTTTTTAACCCTGTAAGGGGGTGGTGCACTGTACCCGAAGATACTGCCATATCGGGTCAATGCATAGGGCGACGGAAGCAAGCTTCGAAATCGGCCCCCGTTCTCAAAAATCCATTTAATATATGGTCCCCAGATAGGGGACGTATCAGATATTAAACTGATAAGAACAGATACTACACTTGATCTTAGCCAAAAGGCCGAGAAGCGATAACCGTGAAAGGGGCGGGCCCAACAAGGTCCCCTTCATGGGCACTATCACTGCTTGCTGTCAGGGAGGCTGCCAGACAATTTTCCATGCACACTCTGGGCTGGGGGGCAGTCAACCACCAGTACACACAGCAGAACCTAAACCCATACCATTATTGCTAAGCAGCAAGACAGGGGCCCATTGCACTCCCACGGGGCCTTTTTAAATGCAATCCATAACCCGGATTTGCCAGGAACCCTTCTTACTCCTCCTACTTGCATGTGACACTGGGCTTAGGATCTGCATAGGAAACACACACACAAGCACACACCTACCTTTGTTGCCTGCAGATGCCTCCTTGGCTGTCCCCAAACGGTATCAAACCAACACCCACGGGAAGCTGTAAGCATAGAGGACATGCCTGCACCCCATTGGACTTACCTGTGTGGGTTAAATCCGGGTTATTTGACAACCTATGGCGGTGATGGTTCTGCTCAGGCAGAGCAGTGCTGATGCTCCTCATAAAGCTGTCGCTGCTGTGAAGGTTCTAGGTGACATCACAATCCCTATGGTTACATACACAACAAAGCTGGGTTGTTGTTGTTTACACTCTGCAAGGCCTGTGGAAGTGAGTGACATCATAGCACTGTAGTTCTGAGGGTTCTAGATGGATGCAACAATCTCCTGTTGCTTCTATGAAGGCCATAATAGACGACATCACCAAACAGCTCCATAGTCACATACACAGCAAAGGAGAGATGTTGTTTACACCTAGTGATGTCAGTGGTATTGAGTGACATCACAGCACAGTGCTAAGGCTCCTGGGCCTGGACACAGCAGCGGCTGCAATATCTCAACGGAGAATACGTTTATATATATGTGTGTGTGTGCGCGTATATATATATATATATATATATATATATATATATATATATATATATATTTCTCCGCCGAAATCACTTTTAAACCCATTTCCACCTTTTTTTCCCTTCTCTTCCTCTTACTTTTTTTTCACGTTTTTTTTACGTTTTTCTCCTTTTCGCCTCTTTTCTGGGCGTATTATTCTTCTTTTTCTTCTTTTTTTTCGTCTAATGCATACCCCATCAGTGCAGCAATGCTTATTCAATACCGCCAGCAGATGGAGACACTGGGGGATAATTTTCTAAGGATTTATACTGATTTTTCCTGTCTGAATTTGTCGCACAGAAAGTTGCAGGCCAAATATGTGTGACATTTCTGCGACTTTAGCTTCTAGAGCATTTTTACAACATTATACATAGGTGCTGAATACATAAAAAGCGACTGTTCAGCGACAGACAAGTCGCATCGGCTGAAAGTAGGCCAGAATGTCAGTCCATGTTGGAGCAGGTTTAGATACAGTCTAAAGCATAGATCTCAAAGTCTGTGCACAGAATTTAGCAAGGGCCTCGCACCTTCTGATGCATCAGGTAGGTGCACTATAGCATAGCCTAACCCTCTGTACTTTGGTCTATATTGATGCGGGACATAGACAGCCAGCTGATGACCAATCCATTAGTGCAATGGATGGCTGGAAGCATTTGTCTTTGCCTTTGCAATACCACAGAAGCAATGCATGGTCAATGTACAGCAATGACACACCTGTGTGAACAGCCAGGAGACCCCCCCCATGTTATGTTACATAGTTACATAGTTAGTACGGTCGAAAAAAGACATATGTCCATCAAGTTCAACCAGGGAATTAAGGGGTAGGGGTGTGGCGCGATATTGGGGAAGGGATGAGATTTTATATTTCTTCATAAGCATTAATCTTATTTTGTCAATTAGGAACATTCAGCACCCACCCGCTATCAAGGCAGCTGCCTATCATGTCATGCCCTACCTGCACAGGTGTGCTGGCTACTCAAATGATCCAATTAAGGAGGCCATTTAGTCAGCAGCAGCAGAAGTCCTGTGCCTGGACGCTCCAACAGCGGCCAGACACAAGCAGAAGCAGCAGAAGCAGCAGCAGCACCACCTTTTGTTTTTTGGCTGCAGCAGCAGCAGCAGCAGCAGCAAGGCCCACAGGGCTGGCTAGCTGGCTAGCCAGCAAGCAGGTAGCAATGAAAGTAGGAATCTTTCTTTTTAACCCTGTAAGGGGGTGGTGCACTGTACCCGAAGATACTGCCATATCGGGTCAATGCATAGGGCGACGGAAGCAAGCTTCGAAATCGGCCCCCGTTCTCAAAAATCCATTTAATATATGGTCCCCAGATAGGGGACGTATCAGATATTAAACTGATAAGAACAGATACTACACTTGATCTTAGCCAAAAGGCCGAGAAGCGATAACCGTGAAAGGGGCGGGCCCAACAAGGTCCCCTTCATGGGCACTATCACTGCTTGCTGTCAGGGAGGCTGCCAGACAATTTTCCATGCACACTCTGGGCTGGGGGGCAGTCAACCACCAGTACACACAGCAGAACCTAAACCCATACCATTATTGCTAAGCAGCAAGACAGGGGCCCATTGCACTCCCACGGGGCCTTTTTAAATGCAATCCATAACCCGGATTTGCCAGGAACCCTTCTTACTCCTCCTACTTGCATGTGACACTGGGCTTAGGATCTGCATAGGAAACACACACACAAGCACACACCTACCTTTGTTGCCTGCAGATGCCTCCTTGGCTGTCCCCAAACAGTATCAAACCAACACCCACGGGAAGCTGTAAGCATAGAGGACATGCCTGCACCCCATTGGACTTACCTGTGTGGGTTAAATCCGGGTTATTTGACAACCTATGGCGGTGATGGTTCTGCTCAGGCAGAGCAGTGCTGATGCTCCTCATAAAGCTGTCGCTGCTGTGAAGGTTCTAGGTGACATCACAATCCCTATGGTTACATACACAACAAAGCTGGGTTGTTGTTGTTTACACTCTGCAAGGCCTGTGGAAGTGAGTGACATCATAGCACTGTAGTTCTGAGGGTTCTAGATGGATGCAACAATCTCCTGTTGCTTCTATGAAGGCCATAATAGACGACATCACCAAACAGCTCCATAGTCACATACACAGCAAAGGAGAGATGTTGTTTACACCTAGTGATGTCAGTGGTATTGAGTGACATCACAGCACAGTGCTAAGGCTCCTGGGCCTGGACACAGCAGCGGCTGCAATATCTCAACGGAGAATACGTTTATATATATGTGTGTGTGTGCGCGTATATATATATATATATATATATATATATATATATATATATTTCTCCGCCGAAATCACTTTTAAACCCATTTCCACCTTTTTTTCCCTTCTCTTCCTCTTACTTTTTTTTCACGTTTTTTTACGTTTTTCTCCTTTTCGCCTCTTTTCTGGGCGTATTATTCTTCTTTTTCTTCTTTTTTTTCGTCTAATGCATACCCCATCAGTGCAGCAATGCTTATTCAATACCGCCAGCAGATGGAGACACTGGGGGATAATTTTCTAAGGATTTATACTGATTTTTCCTGTCTGAATTTGTCGCACAGAAAGTTGCAGGCCAAATATGTGTGACATTTCTGCGACTTTAGCTTCTAGAGCATTTTTACAACATTATACATAGGTGCTGAATACATAAAAAGCGACTGTTCAGCGACAGACAAGTCGCATCGGCTGAAAGTAGGCCAGAATGTCAGTCCATGTTGGAGCAGGTTTAGATACAGTCTAAAGCATAGATCTCAAAGTCTGTGCACAGAATTTAGCAAGGGCCTCGCACCTTCTGATGCATCAGGTAGGTGCACTATAGCATAGCCTAACCCTCTGTACTTTGGTCTATATTGATGCGGGACATAGACAGCCAGCTGATGACCAATCCATTAGTGCAATGGATGGCTGGAAGCATTTGTCTTTGCCTTTGCAATACCACAGAAGCAATGCATGGTCAATGTACAGCAATGACACACCTGTGTGAACAGCCAGGAGACCCCCCCATGTTATGTTACATAGTTACATAGTTAGTACGGTCGAAAAAAGACATATGTCCATCAAGTTCAACCAGGGAATTAAGGGGTAGGGGTGTGGCGCGATATTGGGGAAGGGATGAGATTTTATATTTCTTCATAAGCATTAATCTTATTTTGTCAATTAGGAACATTCAGCACCCACCCGCTATCAAGGCAGCTGCCTATCATGTCATGCCCTACCTGCACAGGTGTGCTGGCTACTCAAATGATCCAATTAAGGAGGCCATTTAGTCAGCACAAGCAGAAGTCCTGTGCCTGGACGCTCCAACAGCGGCCAGACACAAGCAGAAGCAGCAGAAGCAGCAGCAGCACCACCTTTTGTTTTTTGGCTGCAGCAGCAGCAGCAGCAGCAAGGCCCACAGGGCTGGCTAGCTGGCTAGCCAGCAAGCAGGTAGCAATGAAAGTAGGAATCTTTCTTTTTAACCCTGTAAGGGGGTGGTGCACTGTACCCGAAGATACTGCCATATCGGGTCAATGCATAGGGCGACGGAAGCAAGCTTCGAAATCGGCCCCCGTTCTCAAAAATCCATTTAATATATGGTCCCCAGATAGGGGACGTATCAGATATTAAACTGATAAGAACAGATACTACACTTGATCTTAGCCAAAAGGCCGAGAAGCGATAACCGTGAAAGGGGCGGGCCCAACAAGGTCCCCTTCATGGGCACTATCACTGCTTGCTGTCAGGGAGGCTGCCAGACAATTTTCCATGCACACTCTGGGCTGGGGGGCAGTCAACCACCAGTACACACAGCAGAACCTAAACCCATACCATTATTGCTAAGCAGCAAGACAGGGGCCCATTGCACTCCCACGGGGCCTTTTTAAATGCAATCCATAACCCGGATTTGCCAGGAACCCTTCTTACTCCTCCTACTTGCATGTGACACTGGGCTTAGGATCTGCATAGGAAACACACACACAAGCACACACCTACCTTTGTTGCCTGCAGATGCCTCCTTGGCTGTCCCCAAACGGTATCAAACCAACACCCACGGGAAGCTGTAAGCATAGAGGACATGCCTGCACCCCATTGGACTTACCTGTGTGGGTTAAATCCGGGTTATTTGACAACCTATGGCGGTGATGGTTCTGCTCAGGCAGAGCAGTGCTGATGCTCCTCATAAAGCTGTCGCTGCTGTGAAGGTTCTAGGTGACATCACAATCCCTATGGTTACATACACAACAAAGCTGGGTTGTTGTTGTTTACACTCTGCAAGGCCTGTGGAAGTGAGTGACATCATAGCACTGTAGTTCTGAGGGTTCTAGATGGATGCAACAATCTCCTGTTGCTTCTATGAAGGCCATAATAGACGACATCACCAAACAGCTCCATAGTCACATACACAGCAAAGGAGAGATGTTGTTTACACCTAGTGATGTCAGTGGTATTGAGTGACATCACAGCACAGTGCTAAGGCTCCTGGGCCTGGACACAGCAGCGGCTGCAATATCTCAACGGAGAATACGTTTATATATATGTGTGTGTGTGCGCGTATATATATATATATATATATATATATATATATATATATATTTCTCCGCCGAAATCACTTTTAAACCCATTTCCACCTTTTTTTCCCTTCTCTTCCTCTTACTTTTTTTTCACGTTTTTTTACGTTTTTCTCCTTTTCGCCTCTTTTCTGGGCGTATTATTCTTCTTTTTCTTCTTTTTTTTCGTCTAATGCATACCCCATCAGTGCAGCAATGCTTATTCAATACCGCCAGCAGATGGAGACACTAAGGGATAATTTTCTAAGGATTTATACTGATTTTTCCTGTCTGAATTTGTCGCACAGAAAGTTGCAGGCCAAATATGTGTGACATTTCTGCGACTTTAGCTTCTAGAGCATTTTTACAACATTATACATAGGTGCTGAATACATAAAAAGCGACTGTTCAGCGACAGACAAGTCGCATCGGCTGAAAGTAGGCCAGAATGTCAGTCCATGTTGGAGCAGGTTTAGATACAGTCTAAAGCATAGATCTCAAAGTCTGTGCACAGAATTTAGCAAGGGCCTCGCACCTTCTGATGCATCAGGTAGGTGCACTATAGCATAGCCTAACCCTCTGTACTTTGGTCTATATTGATGCGGGACATAGACAGCCAGCTGATGACCAATCCATTAGTGCAATGGATGGCTGGAAGCATTTGTCTTTGCCTTTGCAATACCACAGAAGCAATGCATGGTCAATGTACAGCAATGACACACCTGTGTGAACAGCCAGGAGACCCCCCCATGTTATGTTACATAGTTACATAGTTAGTACGGTCGAAAAAAGACATATGTCCATCAAGTTCAACCAGGGAATTAAGGGGTAGGGGTGTGGCGCGATATTGGGGAAGGGATGAGATTTTATATTTCTTCATAAGCATTAATCTTATTTTGTCAATTAGGAACATTCAGCACCCACCCGCTATCAAGGCAGCTGCCTATCATGTCATGCCCTACCTGCACAGGTGTGCTGGCTACTCAAATGATCCAATTAAGGAGGCCATTTAGTCAGCAGCAGCAGAAGTCCTGTGCCTGGACGCTCCAACAGCGGCCAGACACAAGCAGAAGCAGCAGAAGCAGCAGCAGCACCACCTTTTGTTTTTTGGCTGCAGCAGCAGCAGCAGCAGCAAGGCCCACAGGGCTGGCTAGCTGGCTAGCCAGCAAGCAGGTAGCAATGAAAGTAGGAATCTTTCTTTTTAACCCTGTAAGGGGGTGGTGCACTGTACCCGAAGATACTGCCATATCGGGTCAATGCATAGGGCGACGGAAGCAAGCTTCGAAATCGGCCCCCGTTCTCAAAAATCCATTTAATATATGGTCCCCAGATAGGGGACGTATCAGATATTAAACTGATAAGAACAGATACTACACTTGATCTTAGCCAAAAGGCCGAGAAGCGATAACCGTGAAAGGGGCGGGCCCAACAAGGTCCCCTTCATGGGCACTATCACTGCTTGCTGTCAGGGAGGCTGCCAGACAATTTTCCATGCACACTCTGGGCTGGGGGGCAGTCAACCACCAGTACACACAGCAGAACCTAAACCCATACCATTATTGCTAAGCAGCAAGACAGGGGCCCATTGCACTCCCACGGGGCCTTTTTAAATGCAATCCATAACCCGGATTTGCCAGGAACCCTTCTTACTCCTCCTACTTGCATGTGACACTGGGCTTAGGATCTGCATAGGAAACACACACACAAGCACACACCTACCTTTGTTGCCTGCAGATGCCTCCTTGGCTGTCCCCAAACGGTATCAAACCAACACCCACGGGAAGCTGTAAGCATAGAGGACATGCCTGCACCCCATTGGACTTACCTGTGTGGGTTAAATCCGGGTTATTTGACAACCTATGGCGGTGATGGTTCTGCTCAGGCAGAGCAGTGCTGATGCTCCTCATAAAGCTGTCGCTGCTGTGAAGGTTCTAGGTGACATCACAATCCCTATGGTTACATACACAACAAAGCTGGGTTGTTGTTGTTTACACTCTGCAAGGCCTGTGGAAGTGAGTGACATCATAGCACTGTAGTTCTGAGGGTTCTAGATGGATGCAACAATCTCCTGTTGCTTCTATGAAGGCCATAATAGACGACATCACCAAACAGCTCCATAGTCACATACACAGCAAAGGAGAGATGTTGTTTACACCTAGTGATGTCAGTGGTATTGAGTGACATCACAGCACAGTGCTAAGGCTCCTGGGCCTGGACACAGCAGCGGCTGCAATATCTCAACGGAGAATACGTTTATATATATGTGTGTGTGTGCGCGTATATATATATATATATATATATATATATTTCTCCGCCGAAATCACTTTTAAACCCATTTCCACCTTTTTTTCCCTTCTCTTCCTCTTACTTTTTTTTCACGTTTTTTTTTACGTTTTTCTCCTTTTCGCCTCTTTTCTGGGCGTATTATTCTTCTTTTTCTTCTTTTTTTTCGTCTAATGCATACCCCATCAGTGCAGCAATGCTTATTCAATACCGCCAGCAGATGGAGACACTGGGGGATAATTTTCTAAGGATTTATACTGATTTTTCCTGTCTGAATTTGTCGCACAGAAAGTTGCAGGCCAAATATGTGTGACATTTCTGCGACTTTAGCTTCTAGAGCATTTTTACAACATTATACATAGGTGCTGAATACATAAAAAGCGACTGTTCAGCGACAGACAAGTCGCATCGGCTGAAAGTAGGCCAGAATGTCAGTCCATGTTGGAGCAGGTTTAGATACAGTCTAAAGCATAGATCTCAAAGTCTGTGCACAGAATTTAGCAAGGGCCTCGCACCTTCTGATGCATCAGGTAGGTGCACTATAGCATAGCCTAACCCTCTGTACTTTAGTCTATATTGATGCGGGACATAGACAGCCAGCTGATGACCAATCCATTAGTGCAATGGATGGCTGGAAGCATTTGTCTTTGCCTTTGCAATACCACAGAAGCAATGCATGGTCAATGTACAGCAATGACACACCTGTGTGAACAGCCAGAAGACCCCCCCATGTTATGTTACATAGTTACATAGTTAGTACGGTCGAAAAAAGACATATGTCCATCAAGTTCAACCAGGGAATTAAGGGGTAGGGGTGTGGCGCGATATTGGGGAAGGGATGAGATTTTATATTTCTTCATAAGCATTAATCTTATTTTGTCAATTAGGAACATTCAGCACCCACCCGCTATCAAGGCAGCTGCCTATCATGTCATGCCCTACCTGCACAGGTGTGCTGGCTACTCAAATGATCCAATTAAGGAGGCCATTTAGTCAGCAGCAGCAGAAGTCCTGTGCCTGGACGCTCCAACAGCGGCCAGACACAAGCAGAAGCAGCAGAAGCAGCAGCAGCACCACCATTTGTTTTTTGGCTGCAGCAGCAGCAGCAGCAGCAAGGCCCACAGGGCTGGCTAGCTGGCTAGCCAGCAAGCAGGTAGCAATGAAAGTAGGAATCTTTCTTTTTAACCCTGTAAGGGGGTGGTGCACTGTACCCGAAGATACTGCCATATCGGGTCAATGCATAGGGCGACGGAAGCAAGCTTCGAAATCGGCCCCCGTTCTCAAAAATCCATTTAATATATGGTCCCCAGATAGGGGACGTATCAGATATTAAACTGATAAGAACAGATACTACACTTGATCTTAGCCAAAAGGCCGAGAAGCGATAACCGTGAAAGGGGCGGGCCCAACAAGGTCCCCTTCATGGGCACTATCACTGCTTGCTGTCAGGGAGGCTGCCAGACAATTTTCCATGCACACTCTGGGCTGGGGGGCAGTCAACCACCAGTACACACAGCAGAACCTAAACCCATACCATTATTGCTAAGCAGCAAGACAGGGGCCCATTGCACTCCCACGGGGCCTTTTTAAATGCAATCCATAACCCGGATTTGCCAGGAACCCTTCTTACTCCTCCTACTTGCATGTGACACTGGGCTTAGGATCTGCATAGGAAACACACACACAAGCACACACCTACCTTTGTTGCCTGCAGATGCCTCCTTGGCTGTCCCCAAACGGTATCAAACCAACACCCACGGGAAGCTGTAAGCATAGAGGACATGCCTGCACCCCATTGGACTTACCTGTGTGGGTTAAATCCGGGTTATTTGACAACCTATGGCGGTGATGGTTCTGCTCAGGCAGAGCAGTGCTGATGCTCCTCATAAAGCTGTCGCTGCTGTGAAGGTTCTAGGTGACATCACAATCCCTATGGTTACATACACAACAAAGCTGGGTTGTTGTTGTTTACACTCTGCAAGGCCTGTGGAAGTGAGTGACATCATAGCACTGTAGTTCTGAGGGTTCTAGATGGATGCAACAATCTCCTGTTGCTTCTATGAAGGCCATAATAGACGACATCACCAAACAGCTCCATAGTCACATACACAGCAAAGGAGAGATGTTGTTTACACCTAGTGATGTCAGTGGTATTGAGTGACATCACAGCACAGTGCTAAGGCTCCTGGGCCTGGACACAGCAGCGGCTGCAATATCTCAACGGAGAATACGTTTATATATATGTGTGTGTGTGCGCGTATATATATATATATATATATATATATATATATATATATATATTTCTCCGCCGAAATCACTTTTAAACCCATTTCCACCTTTTTTTCCCTTCTCTTCCTCTTACTTTTTTTTCACGTTTTTTTTTACGTTTTTCTCCTTTTCGCCTCTTTTCTGGGCGTATTATTCTTCTTTTTCTTCTTTTTTTTCGTCTAATGCATACCCCATCAGTGCAGCAATGCTTATTCAATACCGCCAGCAGATGGAGACACTGGGGGATAATTTTCTAAGGATTTATACTGATTTTTCCTGTCTGAATTTGTCGCACAGAAAGTTGCAGGCCAAATATGTGTGACATTTCTGCGACTTTAGCTTCTAGAGCATTTTTACAACATTATACATAGGTGCTGAATACATAAAAAGCGACTGTTCAGCGACAGACAAGTCGCATCGGCTGAAAGTAGGCCAGAATGTCAGTCCATGTTGGAGCAGGTTTAGATACAGTCTAAAGCATAGATCTCAAAGTCTGTGCACAGAATTTAGCAAGGGCCTCGCACCTTCTGATGCATCAGGTAGGTGCACAATAGCATAGCCTAACCCTCTGTACTTTAGTCTATATTGATGCGGGACATAGACAGCCAGCTGATGACCAATCCATTAGTGCAATGGATGGCTGGAAGCATTTGTCTTTGCCTTTGCAATACCACAGAAGCAATGCATGGTCAATGTACAGCAATGACACACCTGTGTGAACAGCCAGGAGACCCCCCCATGTTATGTTACATAGTTACATAGTTAGTACGGTCGAAAAAAGACATATGTCCATCAAGTTCAACCAGGGAATTAAGGGGTAGGGGTGTGGCGCGATATTGGGGAAGGGATGAGATTTTATATTTCTTCATAAGCATTAATCTTATTTTGTCAATTAGGAACATTCAGCACCCACCCGCTATCAAGGCAGCTGCCTATCATGTCATGCCCTACCTGCACAGGTGTGCTGGCTACTCAAATGATCCAATTAAGGAGGCCATTTAGTCAGCAGCAGCAGAAGTCCTGTGCCTGGACGCTCCAACAGCGGCCAGACACAAGCAGAAGCAGCAGAAGCAGCAGCAGCACCACCATTTGTTTTTTGGCTGCAGCAGCAGCAGCAGCAGCAAGGCCCACAGGGCTGGCTAGCTGGCTAGCCAGCAAGCAGGTAGCAATGAAAGTAGGAATCTTTCTTTTTAACCCTGTAAGGGGGTGGTGCACTGTACCCGAAGATACTGCCATATCGGGTCAATGCATAGGGCGACGGAAGCAAGCTTCGAAATCGGCCCCCGTTCTCAAAAATCCATTTAATATATGGTCCCCAGATAGGGGACGTATCAGATATTAAACTGATAAGAACAGATACTACACTTGATCTTAGCCAAAAGGCCGAGAAGCGATAACCGTGAAAGGGGCGGGCCCAACAAGGTCCCCTTCATGGGCACTATCACTGCTTGCTGTCAGGGAGGCTGCCAGACAATTTTCCATGCACACTCTGGGCTGGGGGGCAGTCAACCACCAGTACACACAGCAGAACCTAAACCCATACCATTATTGCTAAGCAGCAAGACAGGGGCCCATTGCACTCCCACGGGGCCTTTTTAAATGCAATCCATAACCCGGATTTGCCAGGAACCCTTCTTACTCCTCCTACTTGCATGTGACACTGGGCTTAGGATCTGCATAGGAAACACACACACAAGCACACACCTACCTTTGTTGCCTGCAGATGCCTCCTTGGCTGTCCCCAAACGGTATCAAACCAACACCCACGGGAAGCTGTAAGCATAGAGGACATGCCTGCACCCCATTGGACTTACCTGTGTGGGTTAAATCCGGGTTATTTGACAACCTATGGCGGTGATGGTTCTGCTCAGGCAGAGCAGTGCTGATGCTCCTCATAAAGCTGTCGCTGCTGTGAAGGTTCTAGGTGACATCACAATCCCTATGGTTACATACACAACAAAGCTGGGTTGTTGTTGTTTACACTCTGCAAGGCCTGTGGAAGTGAGTGACATCATAGCACTGTAGTTCTGAGGGTTCTAGATGGATGCAACAATCTCCTGTTGCTTCTATGAAGGCCATAATAGACGACATCACCAAACAGCTCCATAGTCACATACACAGCAAAGGAGAGATGTTGTTTACACCTAGTGATGTCAGTGGTATTGAGTGACATCACAGCACAGTGCTAAGGCTCCTGGGCCTGGACACAGCAGCGGCTGCAATATCTCAACGGAGAATACGTTTATATATATGTGTGTGTGTGCGCGTATATATATATATATATATATATATATATATATATATATATATTTCTCCGCCGAAATCACTTTTAAACCCATTTCCACCTTTTTTTCCCTTCTCTTCCTCTTACTTTTTTTTCACGTTTTTTTTACGTTTTTCTCCTTTTCGCCTCTTTTCTGGGCGTATTATTCTTCTTTTTCTTCTTTTTTTTCGTCTAATGCATACCCCATCAGTGCAGCAATGCTTATTCAATACCGCCAGCAGATGGAGACACTGGGGGATAATTTTCTAAGGATTTATACTGATTTTTCCTGTCTGAATTTGTCGCACAGAAAGTTGCAGGCCAAATATGTGTGACATTTCTGCGACTTTAGCTTCTAGAGCATTTTTACAACATTATACATAGGTGCTGAATACATAAAAAGCGACTGTTCAGCGACAGACAAGTCGCATCGGCTGAAAGTAGGCCAGAATGTCAGTCCATGTTGGAGCAGGTTTAGATACAGTCTAAAGCATAGATCTCAAAGTCTGTGCACAGAATTTAGCAAGGGCCTCGCACCTTCTGATGCATCAGGTAGGTGCACTATAGCATAGCCTAACCCTCTGTACTTTGGTCTATATTGATGCGGGACATAGACAGCCAGCTGATGACCAATCCATTAGTGCAATGGATGGCTGGAAGCATTTGTCTTTGCCTTTGCAATACCACAGAAGCAATGCATGGTCAATGTACAGCAATGACACACCTGTGTGAACAGCCAGGAGACCCCCCCATGTTATGTTACATAGTTACATAGTTAGTACGGTCGAAAAAAGACATATGTCCATCAAGTTCAACCAGGGAATTAAGGGGTAGGGGTGTGGCGCGATATTGGGGAAGGGATGAGATTTTATATTTCTTCATAAGCATTAATCTTATTTTGTCAATTAGGAACATTCAGCACCCACCCGCTATCAAGGCAGCTGCCTATCATGTCATGCCCTACCTGCACAGGTGTGCTGGCTACTCAAATGATCCAATTAAGGAGGCCATTTAGTCAGCAGCAGCAGAAGTCCTGTGCCTGGACGCTCCAACAGCGGCCAGACACAAGCAGAAGCAGCAGAAGCAGCAGCAGCACCACCTTTTGTTTATTGGCTGCAGCAGCAGCAGCAGCAGCAAGGCCCACAGGGCTGGCTAGCTGGCTAGCCAGCAAGCAGGTAGCAATGAAAGTAGGAATCTTTCTTTTTAACCCTGTAAGGGGGTGGTGCACTGTACCCGAAGATACTGCCATATCGGGTCAATGCATAGGGCGACGGAAGCAAGCTTCGAAATCGGCCCCCGTTCTCAAAAATCCATTTAATATATGGTCCCCAGATAGGGGACGTATCAGATATTAAACTGATAAGAACAGATACTACACTTGATCTTAGCCAAAAGGCCGAGAAGCGATAACCGTGAAAGGGGCGGGCCCAACAAGGTCCCCTTCATGGGCACTATCACTGCTTGCTGTCAGGGAGGCTGCCAGACAATTTTCCATGCACACTCTGGGCTGGGGGGCAGTCAACCACCAGTACACACAGCAGAACCTAAACCCATACCATTATTGCTAAGCAGCAAGACAGGGGCCCATTGCACTCCCACGGGGCCTTTTTAAATGCAATCCATAACCCGGATTTGCCAGGAACCCTTCTTACTCCTCCTACTTGCATGTGACACTGGGCTTAGGATCTGCATAGGAAACACACACACAAGCACACACCTACCTTTGTTGCCTGCAGATGCCTCCTTGGCTGTCCCCAAACGGTATCAAACCAACACCCACGGGAAGCTGTAAGCATAGAGGACATGCCTGCACCCCATTGGACTTACCTGTGTGGGTTAAATCCGGGTTATTTGACAACCTATGGCGGTGATGGTTCTGCTCAGGCAGAGCAGTGCTGATGCTCCTCATAAAGCTGTCGCTGCTGTGAAGGTTCTAGGTGACATCACAATCCCTATGGTTACATACACAACAAAGCTGGGTTGTTGTTGTTTACACTCTGCAAGGCCTGTGGAAGTGAGTGACATCATAGCACTGTAGTTCTGAGGGTTCTAGATGGATGCAACAATCTCCTGTTGCTTCTATGAAGGCCATAATAGACGACATCACCAAACAGCTCCATAGTCACATACACAGCAAAGGAGAGATGTTGTTTACACCTAGTGATGTCAGTGGTATTGAGTGACATCACAGCACAGTGCTAAGGCTCCTGGGCCTGGACACAGCAGCGGCTGCAATATCTCAACGGAGAATACGTTTATATATATGTGTGTGTGTGCGCGTATATATATATATATATATATATATATATATTTCTCCGCCGAAATCACTTTTAAACCCATTTCCACCTTTTTTTCCCTTCTCTTCCTCTTACTTTTTTTTCACGTTTTTTTTTACGTTTTTCTCCTTTTCGCCTCTTTTCTGGGCGTATTATTCTTCTTTTTCTTCTTTTTTTTCGTCTAATGCATACCCCATCAGTGCAGCAATGCTTATTCAATACCGCCAGCAGATGGAGACACTGGGGGATAATTTTCTAAGGATTTATACTGATTTTTCCTGTCTGAATTTGTCGCACAGAAAGTTGCAGGCCAAATATGTGTGACATTTCTGCGACTTTAGCTTCTAGAGCATTTTTACAACATTATACATAGGTGCTGAATACATAAAAAGCGACTGTTCAGCGACAGACAAGTCGCATCGGCTGAAAGTAGGCCAGAATGTCAGTCCATGTTGGAGCAGGTTTAGATACAGTCTAAAGCATAGATCTCAAAGTCTGTGCACAGAATTTAGCAAGGGCCTCGCACCTTCTGATGCATCAGGTAGGTGCACTATAGCATAGCCTAACCCTCTGTACTTTAGTCTATATTGATGCGGGACATAGACAGCCAGCTGATGACCAATCCATTAGTGCAATGGATGGCTGGAAGCATTTGTCTTTGCCTTTGCAATACCACAGAAGCAATGCATGGTCAATGTACAGCAATGACACACCTGTGTGAACAGCCAGGAGACCCCCCCATGTTATGTTACATAGTTACATAGTTAGTACGGTCGAAAAAAGACATATGTCCATCAAGTTCAACCAGGGAATTAAGGGGTAGGGGTGTGGCGCGATATTGGGGAAGGGATGAGATTTTATATTTCTTCATAAGCATTAATCTTATTTTGTCAATTAGGAACATTCAGCACCCACCCGCTATCAAGGCAGCTGCCTATCATGTCATGCCCTACCTGCACAGGTGTGCTGGCTACTCAAATGATCCAATTAAGGAGGCCATTTAGTCAGCAGCAGCAGAAGTCCTGTGCCTGGACGCTCCAACAGCGGCCAGACACAAGCAGAAGCAGCAGAAGCAGCAGCAGCACCACCATTTGTTTTTTGGCTGCAGCAGCAGCAGCAGCAGCAAGGCCCACAGGGCTGGCTAGCTGGCTAGCCAGCAAGCAGGTAGCAATGAAAGTAGGAATCTTTCTTTTTAACCCTGTAAGGGGGTGGTGCACTGTACCCGAAGATACTGCCATATCGGGTCAATGCATAGGGCGACGGAAGCAAGCTTCGAAATCGGCCCCCGTTCTCAAAAATCCATTTAATATATGGTCCCCAGATAGGGGACGTATCAGATATTAAACTGATAAGAACAGATACTACACTTGATCTTAGCCAAAAGGCCGAGAAGCGATAACCGTGAAAGGGGCGGGCCCAACAAGGTCCCCTTCATGGGCACTATCACTGCTTGCTGTCAGGGAGGCTGCCAGACAATTTTCCATGCACACTCTGGGCTGGGGGGCAGTCAACCACCAGTACACACAGCAGAACCTAAACCCATACCATTATTGCTAAGCAGCAAGACAGGGGCCCATTGCACTCCCACGGGGCCTTTTTAAATGCAATCCATAACCCGGATTTGCCAGGAACCCTTCTTACTCCTCCTACTTGCATGTGACACTGGGCTTAGGATCTGCATAGGAAACACACACACAAGCACACACCTACCTTTGTTGCCTGCAGATGCCTCCTTGGCTGTCCCCAAACGGTATCAAACCAACACCCACGGGAAGCTGTAAGCATAGAGGACATGCCTGCACCCCATTGGACTTACCTGTGTGGGTTAAATCCGGGTTATTTGACAACCTATGGCGGTGATGGTTCTGCTCAGGCAGAGCAGTGCTGATGCTCCTCATAAAGCTGTCGCTGCTGTGAAGGTTCTAGGTGACATCACAATCCCTATGGTTACATACACAACAAAGCTGGGTTGTTGTTGTTTACACTCTGCAAGGCCTGTGGAAGTGAGTGACATCATAGCACTGTAGTTCTGAGGGTTCTAGATGGATGCAACAATCTCCTGTTGCTTCTATGAAGGCCATAATAGACGACATCACCAAACAGCTCCATAGTCACATACACAGCAAAGGAGAGATGTTGTTTACACCTAGTGATGTCAGTGGTATTGAGTGACATCACAGCACAGTGCTAAGGCTCCTGGGCCTGGACACAGCAGCGGCTGCAATATCTCAACGGAGAATACGTTTATATATATGTGTGTGTGTGCGCGTATATATATATATATATATATATATATATATATATATATATATATATATATATTTCTCCACCGAAATCACTTTTAAACCCATTTCCACCTTTTTTTCCCTTCTCTTCCTCTTACTTTTTTTTCACGTTTTTTTACGTTTTTCTCCTTTTCGCCTCTTTTCTGGGCGTATTATTCTTCTTTTTCTTCTTTTTTTTCGTCTAATGCATACCCCATCAGTGCAGCAATGCTTATTCAATACCGCCAGCAGATGGAGACACTGGGGGATAATTTTCTAAGGATTTATACTGATTTTTCCTGTCTGAATTTGTCGCACAGAAAGTTGCAGGCCAAATATGTGTGACATTTCTGCGACTTTAGCTTCTAGAGCATTTTTACAACATTATACATAGGTGCTGAATACATAAAAAGCGACTGTTCAGCGACAGACAAGTCGCATCGGCTGAAAGTAGGCCAGAATGTCAGTCCATGTTGGAGCAGGTTTAGATACAGTCTAAAGCATAGATCTCAAAGTCTGTGCACAGAATTTAGCAAGGGCCTCGCACCTTCTGATGCATCAGGTAGGTGCACTATAGCATAGCCTAACCCTCTGTACTTTGGTCTATATTGATGCGGGACATAGACAGCCAGCTGATGACCAATCCATTAGTGCAATGGATGGCTGGAAGCATTTGTCTTTGCCTTTGCAATACCACAGAAGCAATGCATGGTCAATGTACAGCAATGACACACCTGTGTGAACAGCCAGGAGACCCCCCCATGTTATGTTACATAGTTACATAGTTAGTACGGTCGAAAAAAGACATATGTCCATCAAGTTCAACCAGGGAATTAAGGGGTAGGGGTGTGGCGCGATATTGGGGAAGGGATGAGATTTTATATTTCTTCATAAGCATTAATCTTATTTTGTCAATTAGGAACATTCAGCACCCACCCGCTATCAAGGCAGCTGCCTATCATGTCATGCCCTACCTGCACAGGTGTGCTGGCTACTCAAATGATCCAATTAAGGAGGCCATTTAGTCAGCAGCAGCAGAAGTCCTGTGCCTGGACGCTCCAACAGCGGCCAGACACAAGCAGAAGCAGCAGAAGCAGCAGCAGCACCACCTTTTGTTTTTTGGCTGCAGCAGCAGCAGCAGCAGCAAGGCCCACAGGGCTGGCTAGCTGGCTAGCCAGCAAGCAGGTAGCAATGAAAGTAGGAATCTTTCTTTTTAACCCTGTAAGGGGGTGGTGCACTGTACCCGAAGATACTGCCATATCGGGTCAATGCATAGGGCGACGGAAGCAAGCTTCGAAATCGGCCCCCGTTCTCAAAAATCCATTTAATATATGGTCCCCAGATAGGGGACGTATCAGATATTAAACTGATAAGAACAGATACTACACTTGATCTTAGCCAAAAGGCCGAGAAGCGATAACCGTAAAAGGGGCGGGCCCAACAAGGTCCCCTTCATGGGCACTATCACTGCTTGCTGTCAGGGAGGCTGCCAGACAATTTTCCATGCACACTCTGGGCTGGGGGGCAGTCAACCACCAGTACACACAGCAGAACCTAAACCCATACCATTATTGCTAAGCAGCAAGACAGGGGCCCATTGCACTCCCACGGGGCCTTTTTAAATGCAATCCATAACCCGGATTTGCCAGGAACCCTTCTTACTCCTCCTACTTGCATGTGACACTGGGCTTAGGATCTGCATAGGAAACACACACACAAGCACACACCTACCTTTGTTGCCTGCAGATGCCTCCTTGGCTGTCCCCAAACGGTATCAAACCAACACCCACGGGAAGCTGTAAGCATAGAGGACATGCCTGCACCCCATTGGACTTACCTGTGTGGGTTAAATCCGGGTTATTTGACAACCTATGGCGGTGATGGTTCTGCTCAGGCAGAGCAGTGCTGATGCTCCTCATAAAGCTGTCGCTGCTGTGAAGGTTCTAGGTGACATCACAATCCCTATGGTTACATACACAACAAAGCTGGGTTGTTGTTGTTTACACTCTGCAAGGCCTGTGGAAGTGAGTGACATCATAGCACTGTAGTTCTGAGGGTTCTAGATGGATGCAACAATCTCCTGTTGCTTCTATGAAGGCCATAATAGACGACATCACCAAACAGCTCCATAGTCACATACACAGCAAAGGAGAGATGTTGTTTACACCTAGTGATGTCAGTGGTATTGAGTGACATCACAGCACAGTGCTAAGGCTCCTGGGCCTGGACACAGCAGCGGCTGCAATATCTCAACGGAGAATACGTTTATATATATGTGTGTGTGTGCGCGTATATATATATATATATATATATATATATATATATATATATTTCTCCGCCGAAATCACTTTTAAACCCATTTCCACCTTTTTTTCCCTTCTCTTCCTCTTACTTTTTTTTCACGTTTTTTTAAGTTTTTCTCCTTTTCGCCTCTTTTCTGGGCGTATTATTCTTCTTTTTCTTCTTTTTTTTCGTCTAATGCATACCCCATCAGTGCAGCAATGCTTATTCAATACCGCCAGCAGATGGAGACACTGGGGGATAATTTTCTAAGGATTTATACTGATTTTTCCTGTCTGAATTTGTCGCACAGAAAGTTGCAGGCCAAATATGTGTGACATTTCTGCGACTTTAGCTTCTAGAGCATTTTTACAACATTATACATAGGTGCTGAATACATAAAAAGCGACTGTTCAGCGACAGACAAGTCGCATCGGCTGAAAGTAGGCCAGAATGTCAGTCCATGTTGGAGCAGGTTTAGATACAGTCTAAAGCATAGATCTCAAAGTCTGTGCACAGAATTTAGCAAGGGCCTCGCACCTTCTGATGCATCAGGTAGGTGCACTATAGCATAGCCTAACCCTCTGTACTTTAGTCTATATTGATGCGGGACATAGACAGCCAGCTGATGACCAATCCATTAGTGCAATGGATGGCTGGAAGCATTTGTCTTTGCCTTTGCAATACCACAGAAGCAATGCATGGTCAATGTACAGCAATGACACACCTGTGTGAACAGCCAGGAGACCCCCCCATGTTATGTTACATAGTTACATAGTTAGTACGGTCGAAAAAAGACATATGTCCATCAAGTTCAACCAGGGAATTAAGGGGTAGGGGTGTGGCGCGATATTGGGGAAGGGATGAGATTTTATATTTCTTCATAAGCATTAATCTTATTTTGTCAATTAGGAACATTCAGCACCCACCCGCTATCAAGGCAGCTGCCTATCATGTCATGCCCTACCTGCACAGGTGTGCTGGCTACTCAAATGATCCAATTAAGGAGGCCATTTAGTCAGCAGCAGCAGAAGTCCTGTGCCTGGACGCTCCAACAGCGGCCAGACACAAGCAGAAGCAGCAGAAGCAGCAGCAGCACCACCTTTTGTTTTTTGGCTGCAGCAGCAGCAGCAGCAGCAGCAAGGCCCACAGGGCTGGCTAGCTGGCTAGCCAGCAAGCAGGTAGCAATGAAAGTAGGAATCTTTCTTTTTAACCCTGTAAGGGGGTGGTGCACTGTACCCGAAGATACTGCCATATCGGGTCAATGCATAGGGCGACGGAAGCAAGCTTCGAAATCGGCCCCCGTTCTCAAAAATCCATTTAATATATGGTCCCCAGATAGGGGACGTATCAGATATTAAACTGATAAGAATAGATACTACACTTGATCTTAGCCAAAAGGCCGAGAAGCGATAACCGTGAAAGGGGCGGGCCCAACAAGGTCCCCTTCATGGGCACTATCACTGCTTGCTGTCAGGGAGGCTGCCAGACAATTTTCCATGCACACTCTGGGCTGGGGGGCAGTCAACCACCAGTACACACAGCAGAACCTAAACCCATACCATTATTGCTAAGCAGCAAGACAGGGGCCCATTGCACTCCCACGGGGCCTTTTTAAATGCAATCCATAACCCGGATTTGCCAGGAACCCTTCTTACTCCTCCTACTTGCATGTGACACTGGGCTTAGGATCTGCATAGGAAACACACACACAAGCACACACCTACCTTTGTTGCCTGCAGATGCCTCCTTGGCTGTCCCCAAACGGTATCAAACCAACACCCACGGGAAGCTGTAAGCATAGAGGACATGCCTGCACCCCATTGGACTTACCTGTGTGGGTTAAATCCGGGTTATTTGACAACCTATGGCGGTGATGGTTCTGCTCAGGCAGAGCAGTGCTGATGCTCCTCATAAAGCTGTCGCTGCTGTGAAGGTTATAGGTGACATCACAATCCCTATGGTTACATACACAACAAAGCTGGGTTGTTGTTGTTTACACTCTGCAAGGCCTGTGGAAGTGAGTGACATCATAGCACTGTAGTTCTGAGGGTTCTAGATGGATGCAACAATCTCCTGTTGCTTCTATGAAGGCCGTAATAGACGACATCACCAAACAGCTCCATAGTCACATACACAGCAAAGGAGAGATGTTGTTTACACCTAGTGATGTCAGTGGTATTGAGTGACATCACAGCACAGTGCTAAGGCTCCTGGGCCTGGACACAGCAGCGGCTGCAATATCTCAACGGAGAATACGTTTATATATATGTGTGTGTGTGCGCGTATATATATATATATATATATATATATATATATATATATATATATATTTCTCCGCCGAAATCACTTTTAAACCCATTTCCACCTTTTTTTCCCTTCTCTTCCTCTTACTTTTTTTTCACGTTTTTTTACGTTTTTCTCCTTTTCGCCTCTTTTCTGGGCGTATTATTCTTCTTTTTCTTCTTTTTTTTCGTCTAATGCATACCCCATCAGTGCAGCAATGCTTATTCAATACCGCCAGCAGATGGAGACACTGGGGGATAATTTTCTAAGGATTTATACTGATTTTTCCTGTCTGAATTTGTCGCACAGAAAGTTGCAGGCCAAATATGTGTGACATTTCTGCGACTTTAGCTTCTAGAGCATTTTTACAACATTATACATAGGTGCTGAATACATAAAAAGCGACTGTTCAGCGACAGACAAGTCGCATCGGCTGAAAGTAGGCCAGAATGTCAGTCCATGTTGGAGCAGGTTTAGATACAGTCTAAAGCATAGATCTCAAAGTCTGTGCACAGAATTTAGCAAGGGCCTCGCACCTTCTGATGCATCAGGTAGGTGCACTATAGCATAGCCTAACCCTCTGTACTTTAGTCTATATTGATGCGGGACATAGACAGCCAGCTGATGACCAATCCATTAGTGCAATGGATGGCTGGAAGCATTTGTCTTTGCCTTTGCAATACCACAGAAGCAATGCATGGTCAATGTACAGCAATGACACACCTGTGTGAACAGCCAGGAGACCCCCCCATGTTATGTTACATAGTTACATAGTTAGTACGGTCGAAAAAAGACATATGTCCATCAAGTTCAACCAGGGAATTAAGGGGTAGGGGTGTGGCGCGATATTGGGGAAGGGATGAGATTTTATATTTCTTCATAAGCATTAATCTTATTTTGTCAATTAGGAACATTCAGCACCCACCCGCTATCAAGGCAGCTGCCTATCATGTCATGCCCTACCTGCACAGGTGTGCTGGCTACTCAAATGATCCAATTAAGGAGGCCATTTAGTCAGCAGCAGCAGAAGTCCTGTGCCTGGACGCTCCAACAGCGGCCAGACACAAGCAGAAGCAGCAGAAGCAGCAGCAGCACCACCTTTTGTTTTTTGGCTGCAGCAGCAGCAGCAGCAGCAGCAAGGCCCACAGGGCTGGCTAGCTGGCTAGCCAGCAAGCAGGTAGCAATGAAAGTAGGAATCTTTCTTTTTAACCCTGTAAGGGGGTGGTGCACTGTACCCGAAGATACTGCCATATCGGGTCAATGCATAGGGCGACGGAAGCAAGCTTCGAAATCGGCCCCCGTTCTCAAAAATCCATTTAATATATGGTCCCCAGATAGGGGACGTATCAGATATTAAACTGATAAGAACAGATACTACACTTGATCTTAGCCAAAAGGCCGAGAAGCGATAACCGTGAAAGGGGCGGGCCCAACAAGGTCCCCTTCATGGGCACTATCACTGCTTGCTGTCAGGGAGGCTGCCAGACAATTTTCCATGCACACTCTGGGCTGGGGGGCAGTCAACCACCAGTACACACAGCAGAACCTAAACCCATACCATTATTGCTAAGCAGCAAGACAGGGGCCCATTGCACTCCCACGGGGCCTTTTTAAATGCAATCCATAACCCGGATTTGCCAGGAACCCTTCTTACTCCTCCTACTTGCATGTGACACTGGGCTTAGGATCTGCATAGGAAACACACACACAAGCACACACCTACCTTTGTTGCCTGCAGATGCCTCCTTGGCTGTCCCCAAACGGTATCAAACCAACACCCACGGGAAGCTGTAAGCATAGAGGACATGCCTGCACCCCATTGGACTTACCTGTGTGGGTTAAATCCGGGTTATTTGACAACCTATGGCGGTGATGGTTCTGCTCAGGCAGAGCAGTGCTGATGCTCCTCATAAAGCTGTCGCTGCTGTGAAGGTTATAGGTGACATCACAATCCCTATGGTTACATACACAACAAAGCTGGGTTGTTGTTGTTTACACTCTGCAAGGCCTGTGGAAGTGAGTGACATCATAGCACTGTAGTTCTGAGGGTTCTAGATGGATGCAACAATCTCCTGTTGCTTCTATGAAGGCCATAATAGACGACATCACCAAACAGCTCCATAGTCACATACACAGCAAAGGAGAGATGTTGTTTACACCTAGTGATGTCAGTGGTATTGAGTGACATCACAGCACAGTGCTAAGGCTCCTGGGCCTGGACACAGCAGCGGCTGCAATATCTCAACGGAGAATACGTTTATATATATGTGTGTGTGTGCGCGTATATATATATATATATATATATATATATATATATATATATATATATTTCTCCGCCGAAATCACTTTTAAACCCATTTCCACCTTTTTTTCCCTTCTCTTCCTCTTACTTTTTTTTCACGTTTTTTTACGTTTTTCTCCTTTTCGCCTCTTTTCTGGGCGTATTATTCTTCTTTTTCTTCTTTTTTTTCGTCTAATGCATACCCCATCAGTGCAGCAATGCTTATTCAATACCGCCAGCAGATGGAGACACTGGGGGATAATTTTCTAAGGATTTATACTGATTTTTCCTGTCTGAATTTGTCGCACAGAAAGTTGCAGGCCAAATATGTGTGACATTTCTGCGACTTTAGCTTCTAGAGCATTTTTACAACATTATACATAGGTGCTGAATACATAAAAAGCGACTGTTCAGCGACAGACAAGTCGCATCGGCTGAAAGTAGGCCAGAATGTCAGTCCATGTTGGAGCAGGTTTAGATACAGTCTAAAGCATAGATCTCAAAGTCTGTGCACAGAATTTAGCAAGGGCCTCGCACCTTCTGATGCATCAGGTAGGTGCACTATAGCATAGCCTAACCCTCTGTACTTTGGTCTATATTGATGCGGGACATAGACAGCCAGCTGATGACCAATCCATTAGTGCAATGGATGGCTGGAAGCATTTGTCTTTGCCTTTGCAATACCACAGAAGCAATGCATGGTCAAGGTACAGCAATGACACACCTGTGTGAACAGCCAGGAGACCCCCCCATGTTATGTTACATAGTTACATAGTTAGTACGGTCGAAAAAAGACATATGTCCATCAAGTTCAACCAGGGAATTAAGGGGTAGGGGTGTGGCGCGATATTGGGGAAGGGATGAGATTTTATATTTCTTCATAAGCATTAATCTTATTTTGTCAATTAGGAACATTCAGCACCCACCCGCTATCAAGGCAGCTGCCTATCATGTCATGCCCTACCTGCACAGGTGTGCTGGCTACTCAAATGATCCAATTAAGGAGGCCATTTAGTCAGCAGCAGCAGAAGTCCTGTGCCTGGACGCTCCAACAGCGGCCAGACACAAGCAGAAGCAGCAGAAGCAGCAGCAGCACCACCTTTTGTTTTTTGGCTGCAGCAGCAGCAGCAGCAGCAAGGCCCACAGGGCTGGCTAGCTGGCTAGCCAGCAAGCAGGTAGCAATGAAAGTAGGAATCTTTCTTTTTAACCCTGTAAGGGGGTGGTGCACTGTACCCGAAGATACTGCCATATCGGGTCAATGCATAGGGCGACGGAAGCAAGCTTCGAAATCGGCCCCCGTTCTCAAAAATCCATTTAATATATGGTCCCCAGATAGGGGACGTATCAGATATTAAACTGATAAGAACAGATACTACACTTGATCTTAGCCAAAAGGCCGAGAAGCGATAACCGTAAAAGGGGCGGGCCCAACAAGGTCCCCTTCATGGGCACTATCACTGCTTGCTGTCAGGGAGGCTGCCAGACAATTTTCCATGCACACTCTGGGCTGGGGGCAGTCAACCACCAGTACACACAGCAGAACCTAAACCCATACCATTATTGCTAAGCAGCAAGACAGGGGCCCATTGCACTCCCACGGGGCCTTTTTAAATGCAATCCATAACCCGGATTTGCCAGGAACCCTTCTTACTCCTCCTACTTGCATGTGACACTGGGCTTAGGATCTGCATAGGAAACACACACACAAGCACACACCTACCTTTGTTGCCTGCAGATGCCTCCTTGGCTGTCCCCAAACGGTATCAAACCAACACCCACGGGAAGCTGTAAGCATAGAGGACATGCCTGCACCCCATTGGACTTACCTGTGTGGGTTAAATCCGGGTTATTTGACAACCTATGGCGGTGATGGTTCTGCTCAGGCAGAGCAGTGCTGATGCTCCTCATAAAGCTGTCGCTGCTGTGAAGGTTCTAGGTGACATCACAATCCCTATGGTTACATACACAACAAAGCTGGGTTGTTGTTGTTTACACTCTGCAAGGCCTGTGGAAGTGAGTGACATCATAGCACTGTAGTTCTGAGGGTTCTAGATGGATGCAACAATCTCCTGTTGCTTCTATGAAGGCCATAATAGACGACATCACCAAACAGCTCCATAGTCACATACACAGCAAAGGAGAGATGTTGTTTACACCTAGTGATGTCAGTGGTATTGAGTGACATCACAGCACAGTGCTAAGGCTCCTGGGCCTGGACACAGCAGCGGCTGCAATATCTCAACGGAGAATACGTTTATATATATGTGTGTGTGTGCGCGTATATATATATATATATATATATATATATATATATATATTTCTCCGCCGAAATCACTTTTAAACCCATTTCCACCTTTTTTTCCCTTCTCTTCCTCTTACTTTTTTTTCACGTTTTTTTACGTTTTTCTCCTTTTCGCCTCTTTTCTGGGCGTATTATTCTTCTTTTTCTTCTTTTTTTTCGTCTAATGCATACCCCATCAGTGCAGCAATGCTTATTCAATACCGCCAGCAGATGGAGACACTGGGGGATAATTTTCTAAGGATTTATACTGATTTTTCCTGTCTGAATTTGTCGCACAGAAAGTTGCAGGCCAAATATGTGTGACATTTCTGCGACTTTAGCTTCTAGAGCATTTTTACAACATTATACATAGGTGCTGAATACATAAAAAGCGACTGTTCAGCGACAGACAAGTCGCATCGGCTGAAAGTAGGCCAGAATGTCAGTCCATGTTGGAGCAGGTTTAGATACAGTCTAAAGCATAGATCTCAAAGTCTGTGCACAGAATTTAGCAAGGGCCTCGCACCTTCTGATGCATCAGGTAGGTGCACTATAGCATAGCCTAACCCTCTGTACTTTGGTCTATATTGATGCGGGACATAGACAGCCAGCTGATGACCAATCCATTAGTGCAATGGATGGCTGGAAGCATTTGTCTTTGCCTTTGCAATACCACAGAAGCAATGCATGGTCAATGTACAGCAATGACACACCTGTGTGAACAGCCAGGAGACCCCCCCATGTTATGTTACATAGTTACATAGTTAGTACGGTCGAAAAAAGACATATGTCCATCAAGTTCAACCAGGGAATTAAGGGGTAGGGGTGTGGCGCGATATTGGGGAAGGGATGAGATTTTATATTTCTTCATAAGCATTAATCTTATTTTGTCAATTAGGAACATTCAGCACCCACCCGCTATCAAGGCAGCTGCCTATCATGTCATGCCCTACCTGCACAGGTGTGCTGGCTACTCAAATGATCCAATTAAGGAGGCCATTTAGTCAGCAGCAGCAGAAGTCCTGTGCCTGGACGCTCCAACAGCGGCCAGACACAAGCAGAAGCAGCAGAAGCAGCAGCAGCACCACCTTTTGTTTTTTGGCTGCAGCAGCAGCAGCAGCAGCAAGGCCCACAGGGCTGGCTAGCTGGCTAGCCAGCAAGCAGGTAGCAATGAAAGTAGGAATCTTTCTTTTTAACCCTGTAAGGGGGTGGTGCACTGTACCCGAAGATACTGCCATATCGGGTCAATGCATAGGGCGACGGAAGCAAGCTTCGAAATCGGCCCCCGTTCTCAAAAATCCATTTAATATATGGTCCCCAGATAGGGGACGTATCAGATATTAAACTGATAAGAACAGATACTACACTTGATCTTAGCCAAAAGGCCGAGAAGCGATAACCGTGAAAGGGGCGGGCCCAACAAGGTCCCCTTCATGGGCACTATCACTGCTTGCTGTCAGGGAGGCTGCCAGACAATTTTCCATGCACACTCTGGGCTGGGGGGCAGTCAACCACCAGTACACACAGCAGAACCTAAACCCATACCATTATTGCTAAGCAGCAAGACAGGGGCCCATTGCACTCCCACGGGGCCTTTTTAAATGCAATCCATAACCCGGATTTGCCAGGAACCCTTCTTACTCCTCCTACTTGCATGTGACACTGGGCTTAGGATCTGCATAGGAAACACAGACACAAGCACACACCTACCTTTGTTGCCTGCAGATGCCTCCTTGGCTGTCCCCAAACGGTATCAAACCAACACCCACGGGAAGCTGTAAGCATAGAGGACATGCCTGCACCCCATTGGACTTACCTGTGTGGGTTAAATCCGGGTTATTTGACAACCTATGGCGGTGATGGTTCTGCTCAGGCAGAGCAGTGCTGATGCTCCTCATAAAGCTGTCGCTGCTGTGAAGGTTCTAGGTGACATCACAATCCCTATGGTTACATACACAACAAAGCTGGGTTGTTGTTGTTTACACTCTGCAAGGCCTGTGGAAGTGAGTGACATCATAGCACTGTAGTTCTGAGGGTTCTAGATGGATGCAACAATCTCCTGTTGCTTCTATGAAGGCCATAATAGACGACATCACCAAACAGCTCCATAGTCACATACACAGCAAAGGAGAGATGTTGTTTACACCTAGTGATGTCAGTGGTATTGAGTGACATCACAGCACAGTGCTAAGGCTCCTGGGCCTGGACACAGCAGCGGCTGCAATATCTCAACGGAGAATACGTTTATATATATGTGTGTGTGTGCGCGTATATATATATATATATATATATATATATATATATATATATATTTCTCCGCCGAAATCACTTTTAAACCCATTTCCACCTTTTTTTCCCTTCTCTTCCTCTTACTTTTTTTTCACGTTTTTTTACGTTTTTCTCCTTTTCGCCTCTTTTCTGGGCGTATTATTCTTCTTTTTCTTCTTTTTTTTCGTCTAATGCATACCCCATCAGTGCAGCAATGCTTATTCAATACCGCCAGCAGATGGAGACACTGGGGGATAATTTTCTAAGGATTTATACTGATTTTTCCTGTCTGAATTTGTCGCACAGAAAGTTGCAGGCCAAATATGTGTGACATTTCTGCGACTTTAGCTTCTAGAGCATTTTTACAACATTATACATAGGTGCTGAATACATAAAAAGCGACTGTTCAGCGACAGACAAGTCGCATCGGCTGAAAGTAGGCCAGAATGTCAGTCCATGTTGGAGCAGGTTTAGATACAGTCTAAAGCATAGATCTCAAAGTCTGTGCACAGAATTTAGCAAGGGCCTCGCACCTTCTGATGCATCAGGTAGGTGCACTATAGCATAGCCTAACCCTCTGTACTTTGGTCTATATTGATGCGGGACATAGACAGCCAGCTGATGACCAATCCATTAGTGCAATGGATGGCTGGAAGCATTTGTCTTTGCCTTTGCAATACCACAGAAGCAATGCATGGTCAATGTACAGCAATGACACACCTGTGTGAACAGCCAGGAGACCCCCCCATGTTATGTTACATAGTTACATAGTTAGTACGGTCGAAAAAAGACATATGTCCATCAAGTTCAACCAGGGAATTAAGGGGTAGGGGTGTGGCGCGATATTGGGGAAGGGATGAGATTTTATATTTCTTCATAAGCATTAATCTTATTTTGTCAATTAGGAACATTCAGCACCCACCCGCTATCAAGGCAGCTGCCTATCATGTCATGCCCTACCTGCACAGGTGTGCTGGCTACTCAAATGATCCAATTAAGGAGGCCATTTAGTCAGCAGCAGCAGAAGTCCTGTGCCTGGACGCTCCAACAGCGGCCAGACACAAGCAGAAGCAGCAGAAGCAGCAGCAGCACCACCTTTTGTTTTTTGGCTGCAGCAGCAGCAGCAGCAGCAAGGCCCACAGGGCTGGCTAGCTGGCTAGCCAGCAAGCAGGTAGCAATGAAAGTAGGAATCTTTCTTTTTAACCCTGTAAGGGGGTGGTGCACTGTACCCGAAGATACTGCCATATCGGGTCAATGCATAGGGCGACGGAAGCAAGCTTCGAAATCGGCCCCCGTTCTCAAAAATCCATTTAATATATGGTCCCCAGATAGGGGACGTATCAGATATTAAACTGATAAGAACAGATACTACACTTGATCTTAGCCAAAAGGCCGAGAAGCGATAACCGTAAAAGGGGCGGGCCCAACAAGGTCCCCTTCATGGGCACTATCACTGCTTGCTGTCAGGGAGGCTGCCAGACAATTTTCCATGCACACTCTGGGCTGGGGGCAGTCAACCACCAGTACACACAGCAGAACCTAAACCCATACCATTATTGCTAAGCAGCAAGACAGGGGCCCATTGCACTCCCACGGGGCCTTTTTAAATGCAATCCATAACCCGGATTTGCCAGGAACCCTTCTTACTCCTCCTACTTGCATGTGACACTGGGCTTAGGATCTGCATAGGAAACACACACACAAGCACACACCTACCTTTGTTGCCTGCAGATGCCTCCTTGGCTGTCCCCAAACGGTATCAAACCAACACCCACGGGAAGCTGTAAGCATAGAGGACATGCCTGCACCCCATTGGACTTACCTGTGTGGGTTAAATCCGGGTTATTTGACAACCTATGGCGGTGATGGTTCTGCTCAGGCAGAGCAGTGCTGATGCTCCTCATAAAGCTGTCGCTGCTGTGAAGGTTCTAGGTGACATCACAATCCCTATGGTTACATACACAACAAAGCTGGGTTGTTGTTGTTTACACTCTGCAAGGCCTGTGGAAGTGAGTGACATCATAGCACTGTAGTTCTTAGGGTTCTAGATGGATGCAACAATCTCCTGTTGCTTCTATGAAGGCCATAATAGACGACATCACCAAACAGCTCCATAGTCACATACACAGCAAAGGAGAGATGTTGTTTACACCTAGTGATGTCAGTGGTATTGAGTGACATCACAGCACAGTGCTAAGGCTCCTGGGCCTGGACACAGCAGCGGCTGCAATATCTCAACGGAGAATACGTTTATATATATGTGTGTGTGTGCGCGTATATATATATATATATATATATATATATATATATATTTCTCCGCCGAAATCACTTTTAAACCCATTTCCACCTTTTTTTCCCTTCTCTTCCTCTTACTTTTTTTTCACGTTTTTTTACGTTTTTCTCCTTTTCGCCTCTTTTCTGGGCGTATTATTCTTCTTTTTCTTCTTTTTTTTCGTCTAATGCATACCCCATCAGTGCAGCAATGCTTATTCAATACCGCCAGCAGATGGAGACACTGGGGGATAATTTTCTAAGGATTTATACTGATTTTTCCTGTCTGAATTTGTCGCACAGAAAGTTGCAGGCCAAATATGTGTGACATTTCTGCGACTTTAGCTTCTAGAGCATTTTTACAACATTATACATAGGTGCTGAATACATAAAAAGCGACTGTTCAGCGACAGACAAGTCGCATCGGCTGAAAGTAGGCCAGAATGTCAGTCCATGTTGGAGCAGGTTTAGATACAGTCTAAAGCATAGATCTCAAAGTCTGTGCACAGAATTTAGCAAGGGCCTCGCACCTTCTGATGCATCAGGTAGGTGCACTATAGCATAGCCTAACCCTCTGTACTTTGGTCTATATTGATGCGGGACATAGACAGCCAGCTGATGACCAATCCATTAGTGCAATGGATGGCTGGAAGCATTTGTCTTTGCCTTTGCAATACCACAGAAGCAATGCATGGTCAATGTACAGCAATGACACACCTGTGTGAACAGCCAGGAGACCCCCCCATGTTATGTTACATAGTTACATAGTTAGTACGGTCGAAAAAAGACATATGTCCATCAAGTTCAACCAGGGAATTAAGGGGTAGGGGTGTGGCGCGATATTGGGGAAGGGATGAGATTTTATATTTCTTCATAAGCATTAATCTTATTTTGTCAATTAGGAACATTCAGCACCCACCCGCTATCAAGGCAGCTGCCTATCATGTCATGCCCTACCTGCACAGGTGTGCTGGCTACTCAAATGATCCAATTAAGGAGGCCATTTAGTCAGCAGCAGCAGAAGTCCTGTGCCTGGACGCTCCAACAGCGGCCAGACACAAGCAGAAGCAGCAGAAGCAGCAGCAGCACCACCTTTTGTTTTTTGGCTGCAGCAGCAGCAGCAGCAGCAAGGCCCACAGGGCTGGCTAGCTGGCTAGCCAGCAAGCAGGTAGCAATGAAAGTAGGAATCTTTCTTTTTAACCCTGTAAGGGGGTGGTGCACTGTACCCGAAGATACTGCCATATCGGGTCAATGCATAGGGCGACGGAAGCAAGCTTCGAAATCGGCCCCCGTTCTCAAAAATCCATTTAATATATGGTCCCCAGATAGGGGACGTATCAGATATTAAACTGATAAGAACAGATACTACACTTGATCTTAGCCAAAAGGCCGAGAAGCGATAACCGTGAAAGGGGCGGGCCCAACAAGGTCCCCTTCATGGGCACTATCACTGCTTGCTGTCAGGGAGGCTGCCAGACAATTTTCCATGCACACTCTGGGCTGGGGGGCAGTCAACCACCAGTACACACAGCAGAACCTAAACCCATACCATTATTGCTAAGCAGCAAGACAGGGGCCCATTGCACTCCCACGGGGCCTTTTTAAATGCAATCCATAACCCGGATTTGCCAGGAACCCTTCTTACTCCTCCTACTTGCATGTGACACTGGGCTTAGGATCTGCATAGGAAACACAGACACAAGCACACACCTACCTTTGTTGCCTGCAGATGCCTCCTTGGCTGTCCCCAAACGGTATCAAACCAACACCCACGGGAAGCTGTAAGCATAGAGGACATGCCTGCACCCCATTGGACTTACCTGTGTGGGTTAAATCCGGGTTATTTGACAACCTATGGCGGTGATGGTTCTGCTCAGGCAGAGCAGTGCTGATGCTCCTCATAAAGCTGTCGCTGCTGTGAAGGTTCTAGGTGACATCACAATCCCTATGGTTACATACACAACAAAGCTGGGTTGTTGTTGTTTACACTCTGCAAGGCCTGTGGAAGTGAGTGACATCATAGCACTGTAGTTCTGAGGGTTCTAGATGGATGCAACAATCTCCTGTTGCTTCTATGAAGGCCATAATAGACGACATCACCAAACAGCTCCATAGTCACATACACAGCAAAGGAGAGATGTTGTTTACACCTAGTGATGTCAGTGGTATTGAGTGACATCACAGCACAGTGCTAAGGCTCCTGGGCCTGGACACAGCAGCGGCTGCAATATCTCAACGGAGAATACGTTTATATATATGTGTGTGTGTGCGCGTATATATATATATATATATATATATATATATATATATATATATATATTTCTCCGCCGAAATCACTTTTAAACCCATTTCCACCTTTTTTTCCCTTCTCTTCCTCTTACTTTTTTTTCACGTTTTTTTACGTTTTTCTCCTTTTCGCCTCTTTTCTGGGCGTATTATTCTTCTTTTTCTTCTTTTTTTTCGTCTAATGCATACCCCATCAGTGCAGCAATGCTTATTCAATACCGCCAGCAGATGGAGACACTGGGGGATAATTTTCTAAGGATTTATACTGATTTTTCCTGTCTGAATTTGTCGCACAGAAAGTTGCAGGCCAAATATGTGTGACATTTCTGCGACTTTAGCTTCTAGAGCATTTTTACAACATTATACATAGGTGCTGAATACATAAAAAGCGACTGTTCAGCGACAGACAAGTCGCATCGGCTGAAAGTAGGCCAGAATGTCAGTCCATGTTGGAGCAGGTTTAGATACAGTCTAAAGCATAGATCTCAAAGTCTGTGCACAGAATTTAGCAAGGGCCTCGCACCTTCTGATGCATCAGGTAGGTGCACTATAGCATAGCCTAACCCTCTGTACTTTGGTCTATATTGATGCGGGACATAGACAGCCAGCTGATGACCAATCCATTAGTGCAATGGAT